>NC_056005.1:69350238-69522943 GCF_018446385.1 Zingiber officinale | reverse complement strand
TCAAAACACATTATATGCAATTTACTTGAACTTAAAGTGTTTGAGTTACCTAGGGTTGAGGATGGATGGATGCTCTCTTCTTCATCCCTCCTGGAGGTAGAAGCTTCTTCTTCGTGCTCCGATCTTGAAGAAGAACTCACCTCCTCTTCTTCTTTAGATGTTGAGTAGCCCTCAACTTCTAATTCCTCACCTCCACGATGTGAGCTACTTGGCTCACTAGGCTCCTCTTCATGGCTTGAAGTGGGGCTCTCCTCATGGAGTTTGGCCAAGTTGTTCCACAACTCCTTGGCATTATTGTATCCTCCTATCTTACACAAAATATCATTAGGTAAAGAAAATTCAATGATTTTCGTTACCTCATCATTGATTTTGGATTGTCGGATTTGCTCTTTCGTCCACTCCTTCTTCTTGATAGGTTTTCCTTCCTCATCCATCGGAGGGGAAAACCCTTCTTGTACACAAAACCAATTTAACATATTAGTCCTAAGAAAATACATCATTCTTACCTTCCAATATGTGAAGTTGACGTGAGACTCGTAGAAGGGTTGAATCCTGACATCTTCTCCATAGAGATCCATCTCTAGCTCGTGCTCCCCCGGGTGTTGATCCGTCGAAGAGCGGCCTTGCTCTGATACCACTTGTTAGGATCCTTCGTACGGAGGCTAGAGAGGGGGGGTGTGAATAGCCGACCCCAAATCGTCGCGTTTCTACAAACTAGGGTTAGCGCAGCGGAAATAAAACGAATAGAAACGAAAGCGGAAAGATCAAACCTCAAACTCGTCGATGTAACGAGGTTCGGAGATAAACTCCTACTCCTCAGCGTGTCCGTAAGGTGGACGAAGCCTATCAATCCGT
Organism: Zingiber officinale; assembly: GCF_018446385.1. Taxonomy (NCBI): domain Eukaryota; kingdom Viridiplantae; phylum Streptophyta; class Magnoliopsida; order Zingiberales; family Zingiberaceae; genus Zingiber; species Zingiber officinale. Next base: position 69,522,088 of record NC_056005.1, on the reverse strand, counting down.
TGGTGGATGAGTCCCCGGAAAACCGGCTAATAAGAACTCCTTCTGGGTGGAGAAACCTCACCACAATATCTCTTGCAACAGCAAGAATGAAGTACAGAAATACAGCAAGAAATACAGACAATATGAATGTAAAACACCTTGCTTGCCTTCGACTGGTTTCCGTTGACGAAGCAGCAACTTCACGGAAGAACAACAGCAGCTGATCAGCCGGGGAAGCTCACACGAAGCTTCAGAAACAAAGAGCTCAGCAAAGCTCAAGTCACAGTCTCGTGAGGAAGAGAGTTGTCTTCTCCTTCGTCTACTGTAGAGGTCTTATACCTGCACCTGCGAGGAAGACAAAGAAGACACAGAATCTAGCCGTTGTGTCGCAACGGCTAGTGCGTGGACCGATCAGGCTGAAGCCTGATCGATCCAGATACCTTTCTGATCGGTCTACAGACCGATTAGAGAGTTCCCTGATCGGTCCGGAGACCGATCAGATCAATTCGGCACAAAAGCCACCGATCGTCTCCTGATCGGTCCATGGACCGATCAGGATGTTCCTGGATCGGTCTGGAGACCGATCCTCAGGCTTCTGTTACCTTCTGATCGGTCAACCGTCCGATCATTTCTTCACTATACACCGATCTTACCGATCGGTCACCGCACCGATCGAAGATAACCTGATGTATCACGGATCGATCCACCGACGATCCGAGCGCTTTTTACCCAAACCAAGTCCAAACCAATACCCGTCAACCTTGACCTGTTGGTACATCATGCTTAGCATCCGGTCACTCCTTGACCTGCTAAGACTCCCACCAAGTGTCCGGTCAACCTTTGACCCACTTGGACTTTTTCTCGTGTCAAGTATCGGGTCACTCTCTTGACCCACTTGACCTTCTCAACACCAGATGATCACCCTTGATCCATCCGGATTTTCCCGGCTTCACTCACCGGACTTTCACCTAGCTTCACTCACTAGGGTTTTCACCGCTTCACTCACCGATTTCCAACTGCCCGGCTTCACTCACCGGACTTCCAAACCGCCTCGGCTTCACTCACCGTGACTTTCCATACCGCCTAACATCCCGCTAGGACTTTCCCACCGCCTCGCTTCACTCACAGGACTTTCCACCGCCTAACATCCCGTTAGGACTTTCCCACTAGCTTCACTCACCGGACTTTCCACCGCCTAACATCCGCTTAGGACTTTCCCACCGCCTCGGCTTCACTCACCCTGACTTTCCTCCCGCCTAACATCCCGCTAGGACTTTCCCTCGTGCAAACTCCCCGCTGACTTCTCCGTGCAAGTCTCCATTCTTGGACTTTTCAGGCCAAGTCTCCATACTTGGACTTTTCCGTGCCAAGTCTCCACACTTGACTTTTCGCGTGCCAAGCTCCCTGCTTGGACTTTTCCATGCCAAGTTCCCTGCTTGGACTTTTCCACGCCAAGTCTCCATACTTGGACTCTTTCCCGAATCAGGTCAACCGTAGTACAAATTACACCAATAATCTCCCAAACATCTATTCTTGTCCCATATCAAGAATACAACTCTTCCACGAGTGTCAACCATCAAAATACAACTCAACTAGGTCAACCTTGACCTAAGGTTGCACCAACAATCTTCCTAAGTCAAACATCAAAATATAACTCGAGTCAGGTCAACCAGGTCAACCTTGACCTAAGGTTGCACCAACAATGTCTTCTCCGAGTCGATCCATTCTCTAGCTTGTGCTCCCACGGGTGTTAATCCGACGAAGAGCGCGCCTCGCTCTGATACCACTTGTTAGGATCCTTCGTACGGAGGCTAGAGAGGGGAGTGTGAATAGCCGACCCCAAATCGTCGCGTTTCTACAAAACGTGTTAGCGCAACGGAAAATAAACACAGAAACGAAAGGGAAAGAAGACAAACCTCAAACAAACCGATGTAACGAGGTTCAGAGATAAACTCCTACTCCTCGGCGTGTCCGTAAGGTGGACGAAGCCTATCAATCCGTCGGTGGATGAGTCCCCGGAGAACCAGCTAATAAATGCTCCTTGTGGGTGGAGAAACCTCGCCACAATACTTGTAACAACAAGAAAGGAGTACAAGGAAAGCAAGAAGCAAATACAAACAACAATATGAATGCAACACTCGCTTGCCTTCTCTGTCGATCGGAGGCGATGAAGCAGCAACTTCACAACCCAAACGCAGCAACTGATTGACGACTGGAAGCTCACGCGAAGCTTCGGAAGCGAGCTCAACAAAGCCCGTGAATCAAACACAGAAGCAGAAGCTTCAATCCAATGGAAGAAGAAGAAGAAGAAGAGGTAGGCTCGCAGCAGCAGCCCTCCTTTTATAACCTGCGAAGAAAACGAAGAAACACAGAAGAAATCTAGCCGTTGCGTCGCAACGGCTAGTGCCTGGATCAGTCTGTGGACCGATGGATCGGTCCACGGACCGATCCATTCCCTAGCCTTCGCTTCTGTTCCATCTCGATCGGTCCATGGACCGATCAGGAACCTCTTGATCGGTCCACGCATCGAGAGAACCTCCTCGATCGGTCCGTAGACCGATCGCTTCTTCCCGAACTTCTTGCGCCTCCGATGGTTTCCGATCGGCCCGCGTCGATCGATAACTCTATGTATCGATGATTAATCGGCCCGGTGACCGATCGGGCTATCCAGATGTACCGATCGGGTCCAGACCGATCCAAACTCCCTGTCAGCTTCGCACAACATCCGGCCAACTGACTGTTGGTTCATCATTCTAGCATCCGTCACCCTTGACCGCTAGAAATCTCCACCAAGTGTTCGGTCAACCTTTGACCCACTTGGCTTTCCTCTTCGCACTCAAGCATCCGATCACCCCTTGATCTACTTGGACTTCCCAACACCGGATGTCCGATCACCCTTGATCCATCCGGATTTTCCTGCGCCCGCTTCACTCCGTGACTTTCACCTAGCTTCACTTACTATGGTTTTACCGGCTTCACTCACCAGATTTCCAATCTGCCTGGCTTCACTCACCAGGACTTCCAAACTGCCTGGCTTCACTCACCAGGACTTTCCCGAATGCCTGGCTTCACTCACCAGGACTTCCACTTTCACCTAGCTTCACTCGCTAGGATTTTCACCTGGCTTCACTCACCAGGACTTTCCACATCCGGTCCAGAGAACGAGCTACCGAGCCCTCTCTGACCACAGTCCGGAGAACGAGCTACCGAGCCCTCTCCGTCTTCCCATGTGCCAAGCTTCCATACTTGGACTTCTCCGTGCCAAGTCTCCATACTTGGACTTTCTCCCGTGCCAAGCTCCCTGCTTGGACTTTTCCGAGTCAGGTCAACTCACCTCGGGTCAACCAGGTCAACCTTGACCACGAGTTGCACCCACAATCTCCCAAGCTTGTATCCTTGTCAAACATCAAGATACAACTTTTCTGTTCACGTCAAACATCGTCATAACTCGTCAAACATCAAAACATAACTCGAGTCAAGTCATCTCGAGTCTGGTCAACCAGGTCAACCTTGACCTAAGGTTGCACCAACAAGAGTTTCTTACTGCGCCTTTCATTGCCTTGGATTAACAACCCTCTTGGTTGTAACCAGGTTAAAATAGTTGAGTCTTCCTTTTCTGCTCATACTTTAGTTCTGTTTAATCCTGTAGCTATTGCATCTATTTGAGTTTAAATTGGTTGAGGAGGGTTTAGTTTTTACTTGCAGGCAATTCACCCCCCTCTTGTCGATCCCCGCTTCACCAACAAATGGTATCAGAGCACAACAGCCTTAGAGGGACTAACCGCCATCTGAAGCACAAAGATCAAAACAATGGCCGGCGCGAACATTCATCCCCCAAAGTTCGACGGAGATTTCGCTACATGGAAGCGAAAAATGGAGGTATTCTTCGAAACCGATTTTGATATTCTTATTACAATGAAGTATGGTTTTACAGCGCCGAAAGATAAAGATGAAAACACGTGGAGCAAGAAGGAGCAAGCCGATTTTGTCGCCAATGGAAAGGCTGAGTTCAACCTGCTCAGCATTCTGCCACCTCACGAGGTAAATCGGATCGAAAGCTACGACTCCGCGAAAGATCTCTGGGAAAAATTCCTGGAGCTTCACGAAGGTACTTCCGAGGCGAAGCTAGCAAGGCGCGACATCCTCCGGACCCAGTTGATAAACCTCCGGATGAACCAAAGCGAAAAGGTAGCGCAACTCCAAGCAAGGATCAAAAAGCTGATCACGCAACTAACCAATCTTGGAGAAGAAGTAACGAACCGGGACTCAATCCGGTACGCGCTCAACGCCTTCCCGAGAACTCCCGAATGGGCCTCCTTAGTAGATGCGTACTATATCTCTAAGGATTTCGAGGTAAGTACTCTAGAACATTTGTTTTATACTTTTGAACTTCACGAATCTCGAGTTGCAGAGCCCAATGGAGTAGAAAAGATTAGTCAGAACATCGCTTTGAAGGCAAGAACAAATGTTTCTGACTCTGAAGCCTCGATCAACGGATCGGAAGCAGCATTATTGGTAAGACGCTTCAATAAAATTTTCAATTCTAATAAATTTAGATCGCAGACAAAGAGGCATCAGCAAAGAAAAAGAATTGTTCGGTGCTACAATTACAACGAAGAAGGACACATCAAGGATGACTGTCCAAAGATGAAGAGCAAACAGAAAGAGAAAGGAAAGGTGAAGCACAAGAATCCAGGATCGTCCAAGTACAAGAACCTGAAGGCCACTTGGTCAGAATCTTCATCCTTCGAATCAGAACTCGAAGAATTTTCGGGACTAGCACTAATGGCCAACCATCAGCTAGAAGAAACGTCTAGCTTAGAAATGAGCATAGATGAAGGGGGAGGAACAACAGAAGAAGAAGAAAGCTGTGATGAAGGAGGAGCATCGCAAGACGAGGTAAGAAAGGTACGTGCCCTAAACCCCAAACAGTCCTTTCGTTTTATTAAAACTCTATCTAAAGAATTAGATAAAGTAGAAAAGGAAAATGAATATTTGAAATCAGAAAATGAAGTGTTAAAATTAGAAATTAAAAAATTGAAAACTGATGCATGTTTTAAAAATGTTTTTCCACTTTCAAAATTAAAGTTATATGGAAAATTAAATTGGTACATAAGGAAGCATTAGAGTCAACTTAAGAAAATATCAAGAAATTATGTACCCCCTAAGTTTTTGACCAACCCTGTAGATAGAAACCTTTATTGGGTTCCAAAATCTTTACTGGTTTAAATTTCTCTTTTAATTAAAAGCTTACAGTGAGAAAATTAAACATTGAGGTTCTTTATGAAAGCTTTGTCTAAGGAAGTGGTTGTTGTTCTAATAACCAAAAAGGCCTAGTGCCTCGCCATGACCTGAAAACCGAAATATCGAAATAAAAATGTTTAATTAACTTTATGATAAAAGCATTAAAACTAGAATTAAATAATGCTTTGAAAAGTTTTTAAACATTTCCTTAGAAATTCTTTAAATTTTTTAATTCTCTAAAAACAATGTTTCTTGAAATTTTTACTTAGAAATTTTTTTTGAAAAATTCTCAAAATTCATTTTAATTAAGAAACTTTTTCAAAACTTAGAAAGTTTTTTATTAAACCAACTCAGTTTTTATTAATTAATCTTTACTCAGAAATTGCTTAACTTTGAATTTTTTCTTGGAAATACTTGAATTCAAATTTGCTAGCACCCCGTTTTTGCTGTGATCAAAGGGGGAGAATAAGTATAAGTTGTATAAGTTCAGTTAAGGAAGAGTAAAGGGGGAGTTAAGGGAATTTAGATTTACATATTTTATGTTGCAATTTCTTTTGATTGCAAATTTATGCTTGAATTGTTAGTTTAATAATTTCTTTAAATTACTATCTGTTGGTTGTTTCCCTAACCTGAACTTGGATTGATGCACATCAAAAAGGGGGAGATTGTTGAACCCCGTGGTAGTTTTGATGTGATCAACCAAATTTAGGTTAGGTCTGTTAGGATCGACTGTCGCGGCTAGAGAGGGGGGGTGTGAATAGCCGACCCCAAATTATCGTTTCTTTCTACAAATCAAGTTAGCGCAGCGGAAAACACAAAGAAACGAAAGAGAAGAAAACCAAACCTTAACACAAGGATGTAACGAGGTTCGGAGATTAGAGCTCCTACTCCTCGGCGTGTCCGTAAGGTGGACGAGTCCAGTCAATCCGTCGGTGGATGAGCCCCCGGAAAACCGGCTAATAGATACTCCTTGTGGGTGGAGAAACCTCGCCACAATAACTCGCAACAGCAAGATAGAATACAAGAAATACAAGAAGTAAATACAATGAATGTAACAATACAAGCTTGCCTTCTTGTCCTCGACTGAAGTCCTGGAAGCAATAACTTCACGGACGAATGCCAACAAGCAGCTCAGCCGAAAGAAGCTCACGCGGGGCTTCGGAAGTGAGCTCAACAAAGCTCAGTCGAAGCTCAAACTTCAGCAATGTAACGAAGTTCTAAGAAGGAAAGAAAAGAGAGTTCTCAGGAAGATGCCCGCCTCCTTATATGCGAAGAAGAAACGGTGAAGAAACTGGCTGCGTCTGGCGGCTAGAACCTGATCGGTCCGTGGACCGATCAGTAATATCCTGATCGGTCCGCCGTCGTGAAGAAGCCTTGCCGGCTCGCCCCCGATCGGTCCATGGACCGATCGGGAATTTCTCGATCGGTCCACGCACCGTCGAGGGAATCTCCGATCGGCCGCAGACCGATTAGGAAGAAGCCTTAGCTCGCCGGTCCGATCGGTCCATGGACCGATCAGAACCTCCGATCGGTCCACGCACCGATCAGAACTTCCTGATCGTGCGGGGACGATCAGAGGCTGTCTGATCGTCCCCGGCACCGATCGCCCCTCTGCGCCCGCCTGCTCGCTTCGATCGACTCCGATCGGTCACCGGACCGATCGTTATCACCCTGATATCTTGATGCGATCGGTCACGGGCACCGATCGGAATATTCGAGTATCCGATCGATCACCGATCGATCTAGTTCATGGTTTTCGCCAAACCAAGTCCAAACCAACATCCGTCAATCTTGACTTGTTGGTACTTCATTCCTAACATCCGGTCACTCCCTCGACCTGCTAGAATTCTCCGCCAAGTGTCCGGTCAATCCTTTGACCTACTTGGACTTTCCTCAACACCGATGTCCGATCATCCCCGATCCATCGATTTTCCTTGCACGGCTTCACTCACGGACTTTCACCGCTTCACTCACCAGATTTCCACACCGCCTAACATCCCGCTTAGGACTTTTTCACCGCGACTTTACTCACCGGACTTTCCAACCGCGCCAACGTCCCGCTAGGACTTTCCCACCGCCTCGGCTTCACTCACGGGACTTTCCACACTACCTAGCATCCCGCCAGGACTTTCCCACCCCTGGCTTCACTCACCGTGACCACACCGCCTAGCATCCAGTTAGGACTTTCCCACCGCCTCGGCTTCACTCACCGGACTTTCCCACCGCCTAACATCCCGATTAGGACTTTCTCGTGCCAAGCTCCTGCTGACTTTCTCCGCTGTACAAGCTTCACGCTGGACTTTCCGAATCACGGCCAACCAGGTCAACCTTGACCTAAGGTTGCACCTACAATCTCCCAAACACCTATTCTTGTCAAACATCAAGAATACAACTCTCTTCTCGTCAAACATCAAAATACAACTCGAGTCAGGTCAACTCGAGTCAGGTCAACCTTGACCTAAGATTGCACCAACAATCTCCCTCTTTTTGATGTTTGACAAAATCCAAAATCAAGTTAGGTTAACCCGATAACCTAACTTAGGTTTTCCAATGTTCTTCCTTGAACAGTCTTCCAAAACCTACACTCTCCCCCTTGGGACATCTCTCCCCCTTTTTGACACACATCAAAAAGAGAGAATCAAGGTCAAGAGTTTCTTCCTAATGAAAGTCCCATACCTTTCATTGAAACCCTTAATTTCCCCCTTGAAACTAAACTCAACACTCAATTTAGTGATAATCCCATATCACTAATCCTCAAAAGTCTTAAGGAGTAAAAACTCCCCCTAAACGTCAACTCCCCCTTGACAATTAGGTAAAACTCCCCCTAAAGGTCAACTCCCCCTTGACCATTGCACCAACACTGTCTTGGAGAGTTTCAAACCTTTAGAAACTCAAAACTCACTCCCAAAAACTGAAATTTCAGACACCTGCTGAAAATCAGAAACTGGCACGCGCTGGATCTGAATCCCCCTGGATCGGTCCCCAGACCGATCCACGCTTCACTGATCGCACTGGATCGTCACTGTTCGGTCACCAGACCGATCAGGCCTTCCCTGGATCGGTCCGGTGACCGATCTAGCCTCTGAAATCAGAGATTTCTGATTTTCTCCCCGGGAGAAGTTCAGAAACTCACAGAAAATTATAGAAAATTCCAAAAATTACGAAACTTTGAGGATACATTCCTCATATCATACACTATCAAGGAAAAATAGTTTTCTATGAAAATAGTTTCCATTTTTCAATCTTGATACAAAGTTCAAAAACTTTGAAATAGTTCAAGTTTAACTCAACTTTGTATCACAATGTTCAATGATGAATGCTATCACTAGGAAAGCTTCATCAAGGTTTTTCAAATCAATTTTAAAATACTTTTAAACCCTTTAATTTGGGACCATAATCTTAGGGCTAAATGTACATGACTTGTGATCCCCCATTTAGAATTAGGCTCATCTAGGTACAAGAACCATGCACCTTGATCCTAACTCATCATCCTAATATCTCACACACATCTAAGGTGTATCAAACACATTCAAGTCAATTTTGATGTGAGATATGAGTTTAGGCTAGCTTAATCTAAGTTCTCATGCATTTTTCTAAAACAACAACTTGATCTCCATATCAAATTGTGTTGTTTATCCTTAGATCAATTTCATTGATTATAAATGCAAGAAATGATGACATGGCATAAAATGATATCATACATAATAACATGTGCCAATGTCATGATGTCATGGCATAAAGTATGAAACTTTAACTAAGGCATGACATATAACTAACCTAAGCATTATCATGACATTTTAAATGATCATAAAATAAATATGATGTCATGACATGGCATATGGCAAACAATACATGGCAAATAGCATATAAAGGTATAGAAAATACCTAATTCTAGTCTTAGTTGCAATTTTTGATAATTTTGATCATTTTGCCATAAATTCTATATTCCTAAGTGTAATAGACCTAAAATCAAATACAAAAGATTTTTAGATCACTATGTGCCAATTAGATTGACTCTAGAAAACTCCTTAATTGAGATTGGCACATCCTAATCACCTTAGGAATAATTTTCCATTTCATTTTCAAGGCTTGATTACACCTTGAAAATTCCTCAAATGCCACCTTTTGCTATGAATAGATTAACTATCTATCCAAATAAGGTTGGCACACTCTAATCCATCTAGCGTGATGAAATCACGCTCCTAGGAACCCAATACCTATTTGAGCTCATTGGGTTCACTAAATATTCACTAGGGATGACTTCCCTAGCAACCCTCCTAATGACCCTCCTAGGCTTTAAAGCCTTGGTCATTTGGGACTCATCAAGATCAACTCTAGGGGTGACTCCCCTTGTGACCTTGGTGATGGTCTTCCTAGCCCTAGATTTTGTTCCATAATCGAATGGAACATTATGATAAGTGGGTTTGACCACTTGGGACTTAGGTTTGTGACCCAAACCTTTCTTGTCCTTGGATATTGGTTTTTGACCCTTAAACCCTAGAGATGACTTCTCCAAGTTCTTAAGAGCCTTTTCCAAAGTATCAAGTCTTGACCTCAAGACTTGATTCTCCTTCTCTAATACCTCAAACTTTAATTTATCATTTTTCTTTGAGGTATTCCTAGGCATATGTCTAGATGATTTGGGATTTCTACCTAGGTTATCCTTAACCTTAGATGAGTTGATCCTAGGGTTGGCTTTCCTAGTGTTATCCTTATCTAGGCTCACATGTTTGGCACCTAAGCATGTGTATCGATTTCTATAATTATCATGCTTATCATTATTGTCAATTGCAATCAAACTACTAGCATGCATCTTACTAGTATTGCAATAATGAGCCTTAAAGGTTACCTTAGGGTTTGCCTTAGCTCCCCCTATCGATGTGCTCGTCTTCTTGTCCTTGTGAGGTTGCCTCCCCCTCGGACATTGACTCCGATAATGTCCCCTTCGCTTGCATTGGAAGCACACCACGTGCTCCTTGCCCTTGCGTGTTGGGACTCCGACTTCCTTGACCTTTGGCGCCGGTGGAGTCTTCCTAACCCTCCTTGGACACTTACTCTTGTAATGTCCATACTCCCTACACTCAAAGCACATTATACGTAATTTACAAGAAATTAAATTGCTTGAGTTACCTAGGGTTGAGGATGGTTGAACGCTCTCTCCTTCATCCCTTCCGGAGGTAGAAGCTTCTTCTTCTTGCTCCAAACTTGAAGAAGAACTCTCCTCCTCTTCATCCTTAGATGGTGAGTGACCCTCAACCTCTAAATCCATGCCTCCATGATGTGAGCGACTTGACTCACTTGACTTCTCTTCATGGCTTGAAGTGGAGTTCTCCTCATGGAACTTAGCCAAGTTGTTCCACAACTCCTTGGCATTGTTATATCCACCTATCCTACACAAAACATCATTAGGTAAAGAAAATTCAAAAATTTTCAATACCTCATCGTTGATTAGTGATTGGTGGACTTGCTCCTTTGTCCACTTCTTTTTCTCCAAAAGTTCTCATTCTTTATCCAATGGAGGAGTAAAACCTAATTGAACACAACTCCAATTCTCAAGGTTAGTCATAAGAAAATATCTCATTCTTACCTTCCAAAACGCAAAGTCGTCGCGATCGTAGAAGGGTGGAATCGTGATGTCTTCTCCGAGTTGATCCATCTCTAGCTTGTGCTCCCTCGGATGTTAATCCGGCGAAGAGCGACCTCGCTCTGATACCACTTGTTAGGATCGTTCGTACTCGGCTAGAGAGGGGGGTGTGAATAGTCACCCCAAATCGCTTTCTACAAATCAAGTTAGCGCAGCGGAAAACACAAAGAAACGAAAGAGAAGAAAACCAAACCTTAACACAAGGATGTAACGAGGTTCGGAGATTAGAGCTCCTACTCCTCGGCGTGTCCGTAAGGTGGACGAGTCCAGTCAATCCGTCGGTGGATGAGCCCCCGGAAAACCGGCTAATAGATACTCCTTGTGGGTGGAGAAACCTCGCCACAATAACTCGCAACAGCAAGATAGAATACAAGAAATACAAGAAGTAAATACAATGAATGTAACAATACAAGCTTGCCTTCTTGTCGTCGACTGAAGTCCTGGAAGCAACAACTTCACGGATGAATGCCAACAAGCAGCTCAGCCGAAAGAAGCTCACGCGGGGCTTGGAGTGAGCTCAACAAAGCTCATCGAAGCTCAAACTTCAAGAGAATGAAGTTCTAAGAAGGAAAGAGAGAGTTCTCACGAAGATGCCCTCGTCTCCTTATGCAAGAAGAAAAGCTGAAGAAACTAGCCGCGTCTGCCACACGGCTAGAACCTGATCGATGCAGGACCGATCAGGAATATCCCGATCGGTCCGCGACCGATCGAGGAAGAAGCCTTCGTTGTTCGTCCTCGATCGGTCCATGGACCGATGAATCTCTGATCGGTCCCGCGGACCGATCAGAATCTCGATCGATGCGGCCCAGATCGATCGTGGAAGAAGCTCTCCGCTGTTTTCAGCCCGATCGGTCCATGGACCGATCAGCCTGATCGTCCACGCATCGATCGGGAACTTCTGATCGGTCCGGGACCGATCAGGAGCCTGATCGGTCCCTGGACCGATCGGCCTCTCGCGCCTCGCCTCTGCTCGCTTCGATCGACTCGATCGGTCACCGGCCGATCAGTTATCCTATCACAAAGAGCTCGATAGTTCACTGATCGGTCACCGCCGATCGAGAATATTCGAGTATCACCGATCGATCACCGGATCGATCTAGTTCATGGTTTTCGCCAAACCAAGTCCAAACCAACATCCGTCAATCTTGACTTGTTGGTACTTCATTCCTAGCATCCGGTCACCCTTGACCTGCTAATTCTCCGCCAAGTGTCCGGTCAATCCTTTGACCTACTTGGACTTTCCTCAACACCGATGTCCGATCATCCCCGATCCATCGTGATTTTCCTTGCACGGCTTCACTCACCTAGACTTTCACGGCTTCACTCACCAGATTTCCACACCGCCTAACATCCCGTTAGGACTTTTCAATCGCTTCACTCACTGGACTTTCCAACCGCCTAACGTCCCGCTAGGACTTTCCCACCCCTTCGCTTCACTCACTGGACTTTCCACCGCCTAGCATCCCGATTAGGACTTTCCCACCGCCTCGCTTCACTCACTGTGACTTTCCCACCGCCTAGCATCCCGTTAGGACTTTCCCTCGGCTTCACTCACGTGACTTTCCACCGCCTAACATCCAGTTAGGACTTTCCTCGTGCCAAGCTCCCTCGCTGACTTTCTGCGATGTAAGCTTCCTCGCTTGACTTTTCCCGAATCACGGTCAACCAGGTCAACTTTGACCTAAGGTTGCACCTACAATCTCCCAAACACCTATTCTTGTCAAACATCAAGAATACAACTCTCTTCTCGTCAAACATCGTCAACCATCAAAACACAACTCGAGTCAGGTCAACTCGAGTCAGGTCAACCAGGTCGACCTTGACCTAAGATTGCACCAACAAGGTCCTGTTTGTTTGATCCCTGTGTCTAAGTGTGCAGGAACTTAGGAGCGCAGGAAGTCGAGCGGAAGACGCAGCTGGCGAGAAGGACGGCACGGGAAGGGAGCTGACGGGCTCGGTGCGTCTGAAGGACGGGAGAGCTACGGAAGAGTATTCCGGTGGAGCGAGAAGAACGTGTGCGGCGCTCGAGGGACGAGAAGCCGGACGGAAGCATGCTCGAGGAGAAGGCCTGGAATTGGATTCGGGTGAGCCCTATTTCGGTAGGCTGCAATCACCCATGGAGCCAAACCAAAGCAAGTCAACAGGAAGTTGACTTGTCAACGGTTCGGTCGACCGAACCCCTTGATCGGTCGACCGAACCCCTCTTTATCAGAAATCAACCTCAGCAGACACGTCAGATGCCACGTCAGAGGCTGAACGTTGGTAGAGCTTATCGGTCGACCGAACATGCTGATCGGTCGACCGAACCCAAGTTTATCCAGAGACCAAGTCGAGCAGTTTGATCGGGCCAACTCAGCTGGAGACCGTTGCCCGATCGGTCGACCAAACAAAAGGATCGGTCGACCGAACCTAAGCTCGATCCACAGAGGTTGTACCTGGACGGAAGAATGGGCAGATACAGCAGGTTCGGTCGACCAAACCTGGGGATCGGTCGACCGATCCCTCTCGAGTCAAACCTGATCCCGAAGGATCAGGTGATCTGATAAGCTCGAGGACCCCTATATAAAGAAGGTCTCGGGCAGCTTTAGAGATAACAAAAAAGTGAACGAAACTCAACTCTTGTACTCTCTAGTTAAGCAATAGTTCTGTGCTCTTCAAAGTGTAAAAGACTTCTCCGCCTTCAGAGAAGGAGTTTCTTACTGCGCCTTTCATTGCCCTGGATTAACAACCCTCTTGATTGTAACCAGGTTAAAATAGCCGAGTCTTCCTTTTCTGTTCATAGTTTAGTTCTGTTTAATCCTGTAGCTATTGCATCTATTTGAGTTTAAATTGATTGAGGAGGGTTTAGTTTTTACTTGCAGGCAATTCACCCCCTCTTGCCGGTCCCCGCTGCACCAACAATAACTTGGTGCCCTTCCACTACACTATAGTCCCAGAGGTAATAAAAAATATATTAAAAAAATGATAAACCTAACTAGCCTTGGGGTGATTGGTCAGGTCCCACGAAATTTTTCCATTGGCCACCAGGGTAAATCAGGAAGCGCTCGCAGCAGGTGGTTCAGAAGCTCAACATCCTTTAGTTGCATGTCCCATTTGGAGAAAAAATTCTTATAAATTCATCATAACTGAAGATCGAACCGTCGATATATAGGTGATAACTTGAATATCCTACACTGCATATAACCCAGCGCAATAAAAAACGTATACTAGAGAATACTCATAGTGATGTATTTGTAATCATAATTTTTTTTTTATCATTTGATTATTAGTATTTTCTATATTAGCAATAAATAGAGAATAATTATAATTCTTATTACAATTAGTGTATTTTCTTTATTTAAAATACTTGTTTCTATATTTATTGTCAACTTGGATCTATATAATTTGGATCATCTTTGAATTAATAGATTTTTTACTTGTTTTCTTTGTGTCAGAGTTTATTCCTCTAGGCGATGTTCATGTCTTTATTTGTTTGTTGTATTGTTATGTCAATTGGTATCTGAAGCCTAATAATTTGATTTTGATATCTCTTCTATTCTCTATCATCCTTGAGACCTCAATCATGCTAGGTTCATACTTTGAAACCGAATTTGATTCTATGCACTTCTCAAACCAACATCTTATTCTCAACCATGGATGACTATCACGCCACACAAATTATTACACATAGTTTGACGGTCATGTCTTCTCCCAAGTCATCCACAAGTCTTAGAACTCTTATTTGACATTGTTTTTATTATTTTATTACCATCTTATAAGAAAATAACAAAAAGGAAAACTATATAAAGTAATAATAGAAAGGAAAAAACGGCAAAAAGAGAAAATCTATAAGAAATTCTTTTAGTCCCCTTAGCACATATTGACTCAGCTAGTGCACGAACTTCATGTTGGTACAATTAGGTCTGATTTAATCCTAATAAGCTAAGATTGTATTTTTGATATTTGAGCAATATGTTTCAATGAGTTGAGTAAATTAAATTATATTAGGGAGTGTGAGACTTAGTTAGGGGTTGAATACTGATCAACAGTACAATGGCTAATATATTTGTTTAAGATGATCCGACAACCCAAGCTACTACTCCTCGACTTATGGTATGCTGGTGAATCACTCTTGAAAAAACGTCATCCTTTCTCCTGGGCTAATTATCGAAGGTGAAGAAAATAAAGAATACCAAAGAAATCAAAGAATAAGAAAGAAATCAATGAAATCATAATTTTGAAAAGAAGCAAAAATAATTTTTAGAGTTTAATTGTCATAATTACATATCACACAAAAAGTTAATATGGAGTAAACATATAGTAGTGCTCACTAGATAATTTTTGACAATCAAATTTAATTAATCAAAATAAAATTCATTATCATATCAACCAAGAATATGTAAGTAAAACATTTAATCATGTCAAATGATCTAGAACTTGACAGTCAAACTTAAAAAATTTACAATTCTCAAGCTATTGTTATTGGGAAACATATGTAAAGATGTTTATTCAAAATCAAATGATATATAGACAAAACAAAGTGCAAAGTATAAAAATAAAATATATAAGCAAAATATAAAGGTAAACAAAAGTAAAGAACAAACTCCCATAAATTCCTGACAATTGAAGACGATTTGGAAATAAAAGTCATGCCAGTAATGAGATAGTCTGAATGGAAAAGAGAGTGTTCACTAAAAAAAAAATTGAGATTACACATTTAAAAGACAACGAAAAACATTGTATTTTTTTTAACAACGCTTTTAGGAAATCATAGACGACGCTTGCATGAGAAACATTCCTGGCATTAGCCTCACGGCTCCTCAGATTGGTGTACCTTTGAAGGTTGGATCTTTGTTACTTCACTTCCCTTTTCGACAAAGAGATGCGTCCCTTCCATGTGGCCAAATCATTTTTCCCTTTCTCGATCAAATTGTAGCCACTGTGAAATTGCAGAGCGTTTGCCCTCAGAGTAGCTACTTGATATTTGCTTATTCGGAAACTAAGTTCCCATTTTCTATTTCTAGGAGTTGGGTAATTTGGTTTCATAAGAGGTAGATTGGACTAATGCTCTGAGTTCTCAGGCCAAAGTAGGTGGAAGTTATTCTCTATTGTTTCTTCTTTGATATTTTGTTTGGCTATGCCCATTTCCTCATAACTTGAAACTCTCAACTTTAGCGTCTACCTATGTAGTGCCTTTCCATGATCTTCCTAAGATATAAACCCTTCAGAAATTGTGAGGTGGAATGTGCATTGCCTATCTTTATTGATAAGTGTAGACATATCCATCACGGACACTCTTTTTTTTCTTTAATTCTTATGAAAAAAAGAGGTATAGTAGGAGATACTTCTACCGTACTCTTATTTGTAGCTCAATACCTGATTAGCGTTGACATCAGAAACTGAATGATATATACATTCTTGTTAGCAGATTATTGTTCTTGAAGATACGACAGAGTAATTAGTTATGCTCCTAAGAATGAAATTAAAGCTCAAGAACAAAAAGAATTTGATCCTCTTATGTTTCTTTTTTATTTTACTTTGTGATCAAATTTCCATAACTCTTCAGTTCTCATCAGACAGGTTATATTATCAACCCAAAGCTTAAAAACAGGAGCGACAAAACCACATTGTTTTTTGAAGGCTGTTTGAGGTAAATTTTTCATTATTTAACTAATAATACAGTAAGACATCCTTTTCTATTCTGTTAAAATTTTGACATACTTTCTTTCATCTGCTTGGACACTTCTTCATTATGTCAATTGTCACCCTTAACAGCTTTTAAGATCTTTGTAGTTGGACTGATGGTGATCTCCAACAAGCAATTTACTGATAGGTTAATCATGTTTTTGATCTATTTCATTCAATCATATGAACAAGCAAAAAACACATCAAGATGGCGCTCGACTACTTTTATTTATTGATTTAATTTATTTATTTAAACTTGATCCGGTGGTAAAGACGGGGGATCCTCGTTGGTGGAAGGTCAACGGCACGTGGAGGTCAAAGGTCAAGAGATTCTACCCCGAGACCCGACCGACCGGACGAATCAAGCCGACGACCGGACGAAGCATGCCGACCGGCCGTGAATCCCCCGCCGAATGAAAGACAACCCGACTAGGGGTTGGGTTTCCGATGCTCAAGGTAAAAAGGTTTCATGGCCGAGCGGGTTGTCCGTTCGGCCGGGCACGAGGCACCAAAGAGGCAGGAGCAATCGCATCCGAGCATAGGACCGGGAGTCCCCCCGGTCGGACCGATACCTACAACTGGGCAGAAGGGGTATGCCTGCCGAGCGGCCGAACTGCTAAGAGGACAAAGGAGACAGGGGATAACATCATCCTCGAGACGTCTGCCGCCGACAAGTAGCAGAGTTGGCGACCGAGCCATATACAGGATCATACGGCGGAAGCTTCCACCGTCACATCCGGGATATGCTCGGACGATTGCGGAATGACGTCAGAGGTACTTTTTTGACACGTGCTTGTTAAGGTATGTTTGGGGAAGCGTGCACGCATCGAGAAGCGTGCCCGCGCCTCCCCAGGGTCCTATATAAGGACCCCCAGACGTCGACGAAGGTATGCGAAAATCCTTACTGTAGCCACAATTACGCTGCTTCTCTCGTTGCCTTACTTGAGCGTCGGAGGGCCGTCGCCGAGAAACCCCTCCCGGCGACAACAAGTGGACGATGACGATCTTCGGCCGCGACGCCGACACCGGCGAGGCGAAGTTCGGCTACCAGAAGACGCCCCACGATGAGTGGGACTATGCCGGCGTCAACGTGATGATGCTGTCCGACCAGAAGGACAAGGACGGGAAGATGAGGAAGCTCCTCACCCACCCGGACCGCAACGGCATCGTCTACACCCTCGACCGGACGGACGGCACGTTGGTCTCGGCCAACAAGATCGACGACACCGTCAACGTGTTCACGTCGATACCTTTTCATCTGGCTTTGTTCCAGACGCCCTCGGAGGTAGTGCAAGCTAATCAAGACAAGGGATCTTCATCGGACGAAGCACCCGTTCAGGACATCAGAAAAGGAAAGGCGCCCCGAACGGACGCGTCACCCGAGCGGATCAACTGGCAGTTTTCAGATGTCATTCTGCGTGATCCACTGCCGAAGCATTATGTGCCCCCTGCGATCGGGGAATATAATGGAACAACCGACCCAAAAGACCATTTGGGTAAGTTCGATAGCACTGCCACTCTGCATCAATACACAGATGGTGTGATATGCCGAGTATTCCTCACCACTCTCTCGGGATCGGCGCATCGGTGGTTCCGGAGGCTGCCGGACGGATCTATTACCAGTTTCAAAGAATTCCGAACGGCGTTCCTCCATCATTTCACGAGCAGCAGGCGTCACCAGAAAACTAGCGTCAATCTGTTCGCCATCAAGCAAAGCGCGAGGGAGCCGCTCCGAGCGTACATCCAGCGCTTCAACCAGGTGGCCATGGACATTCCAACGGTCACCTCGGAAATGATGATGAACGCGTTCACGCAAGGACTCGTGGACGGTGACTTCTTCCGCTCTCTCATCCAGAAGCCTCCCCGGGACTACGACCATATGTTGCATAAGGCCAATGAATACATTAATGTGGAGGAAGCCTAGACGGCGAGAAGAAAGGAAGCCCAGACGGACCAACTAGCTTCCGCCGAGCCGAAGCAGCCCGTCCTCATCAACACACTCGGTCGCACGCCGTCCAGCAAGTCGCGGCTGATCGGCCCAAACCCAAGGGGAAGGTATGGACCCCAATGTTTTGTTCACTCCATCAGTCAGCTACTCACAACACCCGCGACTGTCGGATCCTCCCCCCCATCGCTCATCCTGTGCCAAGGAGCTACCACCGCCGATCACCTTCACTAGATCGGCGACATCGACAACGGAGCCCCGTTCAAAGGATAGAAAGGAGATCCCCCGAGCGGCAGCATCGTCAGCAGCCCGTAGCCCACCATCGGGCGTCGTATGAACGACCTCGACCTTCCGCTCGGGAGGAGGAGAATAGGGGCAACGCATCTCGGGGCGAGATTAACATCATTGCCGGATGAAAGGTGCGCCGATGTAATACATTTCATGAATATTCCGTTCGGATGTATCCTTTGGTTGCAGGAATAAAAGATATAAGAACAAAGCAAAGGCATGAGCATTGTGCACCAAGCGGGTAGCTGCATGATGGCGTGACCAAGGCCCCGTGCCGTTCGACCGGGAGTATATTATCCGAGCCACTTGCTCGATGTCGAAGACCCCGTGCCGTTCGGCCGGGCGTATATTATTCGAGCCACTTGCTCGATGTCGAAGACCCCGTGTCGTTCGGGGGGCGTATATTATCCGAGCCACTTGCTCGATGTCGAAGACCCCGTGCCGTTCGGCCGAGCGTATATTATCCGAGCCACTTGCTCGATGTCAAAGACCCCGTGCCGTTTGACCGGGCGTATATTATCCGAGCCACATGCTTGATGTCGAAGACCCCGTGTCGTTCGGCCGGGCGTATATTATCCGAGCCACATGCTCGATGTCGAAGACCCCGTGCCGTTCGGCCGGGCGTATATTATCCGAGCTATAAGCTCATTGTTGAAGACCGTCGAGCAGCGACGTTAAATCTTAGAGTCGAACCGGCGACTATAAACCCTCCGGCCTGAAGACCGTCGAGCAGCGACGTTAAATCTTAGAGTCGAACCGGCGACTATAAACCCTCCGGCCTGAAGACCGTCGAGCAGCGACGTTAAATCTTAGAGTCGAAGGCGACTATAAACCCTCCAGCCTGAAGACCGTCGAGCAGCGACGTTAAATCTTAGAGTCGAACTGGTGATTATAAACCCTCCGGCCTGAAGACCGTCGAGCAGCGACGTTAAATCTTAGAGTCGAATCGGTGACTATAAACCCTCCGTCGAGCGGTGACGTTAAATCTTAGAGTCGAACCGGCGACTATAAACCCTCCGGCCTGAAGACCGTCGAGCAGCGACGTTAAATCTTAGAGTCGAAGGCGACTATAAACCCTCCGGCCTGAAGACCGTCGAGCAGCGACGTTAAATCTTAGAGTCGAACCGGTGATTATAAACCCTCCGGCCTGAAGACCATCGAGCAACGACGTTAAATCTTAGAGTCGAACCGGCGACTATGAACCTTCCTGCCTGAAGACCGTCGAGCCATGACGTTAAATCTTAGAGTCGAACCAGCGACTATAAACCCTCCGGCCTGAAGACCGTCGAGTGGCGACGTTAAACTCTAGAGTCTGACCAGCGACTATAAACCTCCCGGCTTGAAGACCGTCGAGCGGCGACGTTAAACTCTAGAGTCAGACCGGGGACTATAAACCCCCCGGCTTGAAGACCGTCGAGCGGCGACGTTAAACTCTAGAGTCGGACCGGCGACTATAAATCTCCCGGCCTGAAGACCGTCGAGCGGCGACGTTAAACTCTAGAGTCGGACCGGCGACTATAAATCTCCCGGCCTAAAGACCGTCGAGCGGCGACGTTAAACTCTAGAGTCGGACTGGCGACTATAAACCCCCCAGATGAGGCAGCGTCGTGTCAAAGCACTTCAGCGAGACATTTGTAGAGAATCCAGGAAAAAAGGGAGAGTCGTTTGACCGATCGGCGCGGTAAAGGAAAACACTAGGCGAAAAGCTCACAAAAATCCCTAATGGAAGGTCGTTTGACCGATCGACGCGGTAAAGGAAAACACTAGGCAAAAAGCTCACAGAAATCCCTAGTGGAAGGTCGTTTGACCGATCGGCACAGTTAAAAGGAACACTCGAAATGAAATGTTAACACAACAAGAGCGGGCATTCATTTAAAGATAGCAGTTAAAAGTTACATATGCCACATGAAAATAAAAGACTCGCCGATCGGAAGCATGCCTGAAAATACTTTACTCAAGGAAGTCAAAGATATGCTTTGGGATGGTAGTGAGAAGCGCCGCATGCTCCGTCACCGGGATGACCACAGACTCGGGGAGCTGACCCTTGGTCTTCAGATAATCCGCCGTGGCTGTGATGGCCAACTCGAAGGCGATGACCAGCCGGTCGTACACCTTCTCTACAAACTCCGTCGAGCGGATGTAGTTTTGCCTCAAGGCGGCAACATGGCCCGGCTCCGCCTCTTGGTACTCCTTAAAGGCGGCACGGGAAGCTTCAAGAGCCTCATGCAGGTCCTTCAAATCGCCCTTGAGCTTAGTCACCTCCTCCGAGCGACCTTTTTGCTCGCCTTCCAGCAGATCGGCCAGCTCATTCACACGCTGCTCCAGAGCTCGGGCTTCTACATTCTTTTTTTCCAGATCAACGATGGCGGTGTTCTTCCGAGTGGTGGCCAGCTCAATCTCGCGGTCATAGAATTTGACCTTTTTGTCTAGCTGGTCCAACATGTAAGCCTAATCGGTCGTCTTCTTTCTCTCGGCCTCTAACAGATCTTTGGTCTTGGCGAGCTCCTTCTGCAGCTCGGCATAAGAAGGGCCTTGGGAAGACGACGGGCCGCCCTGACTCTTCAGCCTCTTCAGCTCGTCCTCCACCATCGCCAAGCGGTTGGAGACAGCAATCTCTTCCACCCATCGCTGGTGTACACAGAAAGATTAAAAGGCTAATCGGGAAGGTTATAAAAAGAAAAGGAAATAGGGCTTACCCCTGTGGACTGTTGCATGTGACTATCAGCCAGCTTGTCGAGTGGTATCATGGCCACACGGGCCCGAGCGTCAGCCCACATTTTAGCGAGGGACCCCTTCATAGTGATCATATGCTCGGGTGCCGTCGGCCGATCAGACTCAGACATAAAAGCCTCAGTAGGGAGATGCAGAGTAGCCCTAACTGTGCGGCACTGGCCCGGAGTCGTCTGAGCGGACGCCAAAGGATCGGAGGCTCGGCTGGACAGGGTGGACAAAATGCCCGAGCGGAGGACTCAGCGTGGTGCAGGAGGAAGGGAGGCAACCGGAACCGCTTCAATGGGAGCCGCAGGTGCCTCCAACTGCGAGGGAGTCCGGCCGGAGGAGAGAGCCTCGACCGATGGTGCTTGGCCGCGTGGGGAGGCGTTGCCCGTCCGCTCGGACGTTTGCACTGCGGAGGTTGCCGAACGGAGGGACATCTCAGCTCGCCGCTTCTTCCTGTTGAGCGGGAGTTCGTCCTCTGGATTGGAGCTTTCTTCCCAAACGGCCGGCTCTTTGCTAGAAGTTGCACCGACAGTGGCATCCATAGGCAAAGCCTAAGCGCCCGACTCGTCTGCTTGCGCTTCACTCTCATCCTCATGCGAGCCGACCGGAGCAATGCCCAGTTGCTCCATTTCCTTGGCCGCTGCCGCTTCGAGTGCGACCGCTTTCTTCTTCAAAATTCCGAACAACACTGACTCCATTACAATATTCGCAATAAAGAAAAGAGAAGGAAATCAGTTAGAACTCAAGGCAAATGTACAAGTGAAGTTCTTACCGAAGCTGCTCGGGAGGGGGGTCCGGCTCGGACTCAAACCAAATATGTACATCACTCCTTCAGGCAGGAGCTTGTTGATGTCGAGCTTCAGGCAGGCTAGCAGGTTCGTTGCTTGAAGATAGTCTGGTCGGGTCTTATATTTCTTCAGCTCGGGAGAGATGGGCGGTCCGACCTGTCATTTCGTACGGAAGGGGAGCCGCCCGGGAACACGAAGGAAGAAAAAGTTCTCCTTCTAGTGTTTGTTGGAAGAATGCAACTTATCAAAAAATACTAAGTCGGGCCGAGCTTAAACAGATAAGTGCCCAGCTCGGACTACTTGGGGTAATAAAAATAATAGAAGACTTCCGGGCGGAGGGGAATGTTGTGTATCTTAAATAAGACCACAACCCCGCACAGGAGGCGAAAGGTGTTGGGAATTAGTTGGGCGAGCGGAATGCCAAAAAAGTTACAAACTTAAACAATGAAGGGGTGGAGGGGAAACCGCAGACCGGCTACGAATTGGTCGCGGAAAAGACAAAAGGCGCCGCTCGGCGGTTTGTGCGGCCGAGCGGAAGGTGAAAGTAAAATTAGCTCAAAGTCTGAAGGGATATCAAAGGCGTTAAACAGGCTCTCAGCATCGCGCCGATCAAACCGTGACTCCATGGTGGTGTACCATGGGCTGAAAGCCGGGTCCGCAAGCTGAGAGGAGCTTGCCATCGCCAGAGCAATGGAGGAAGCAGAAATCGAAAAGGAAAGCAAATGCGCAAGCGAAAAAAGGAACAAAACAGTAACCAAAGGACGAAACGCGGCTGAGAATGCGAAGAAAACACAGGGATGAAAGGAAGAAAGGAGGGAGAACCTTACAAAGGAGTTGAGGATCGAAGGAAGAAGGCGGAGAATCGTCGGAGAAGGGAAATCGGAGTCGCCGGAACGCTGAAGCACCGAGGAAGGATACGGGACACACGAAGGCAAGGGTGTGGCGGAGGAAGAAGGTGAAGGCTTTATAAGGTCGGCCCCGATCGGCCTCGACCGTCGGATGCAGGTCACAAGCACCGAGGCCCACATCGGGTCGTTCATTTCAAACCGCCGATGTCCCATCGGACACGTCGTCGAGCCGTATGATGACACCAGCGGAGGCGCCACGTGGCACCATGCCACAGGGGCGCATTTAATGAGCGCTATTACGACGCGCAGTGCGCGTGCTTGGTCTTAATGGAGAGGATTTGCACGAATTCTGAGGAGATCCGAAGGGCGTCAGCGTTGACCGTTGACACGGTTACAAAGCCAGCAGCAGTAAGAAGCCGAATGGCCGTGAGGAGGAACATTCCAGAAAGTGAGAAAGCGGTGTCACTCCGGCCGACCGGCAGTCTAGTCAGTCGGACTTAGCGCCTCCTTCGACTAGACTTGAATGGGAGACATGTGATACGGTGGTAAAGACGGGGGATCCTCGTTGACGGAAGGTCAATGACACGTGGAGATCAAAGGTCAAGAGATTCGACCCCGAGACCTGACCGACCGGACGAATCAGACCGACGAGCTGTCCGTTCGGCCGGGCACGAGGTAGCAAAGAGGTAGGAGCAATCACATCCGAGCATACGACCGGGAGTCCTCCCGGTCGGACCGATACCTACAACCGGGGCAGAAGGGATATGCCTGCCGAGCGGCCGAACCGCTCAGCCCTGGAACAGACAGGAGGCGCAAGAGGACAAAGGGGACAGGGGATAACATCATCCTCGAGACGTCTGCCGCCGACAGATAGCAGAGTTGGCGGCCGAGCCGTACACAGGATCATACGGCGGAAGATTCCACCGTCACATCCGGGATATACTCGGACGATTGCGGAATGACGTCAGAGGTACTTTTCTGACACGGGCTCGTTAAGGTATGTTTGGGGAAGCGTGCGCTCATCGAGAAGCGTGGCCGCGCCTCCCCAGGGTCCTATATAAGGACCCCCAGACGTCGATGAAGGTATGCGCAAATCTTTACTGTAGCCACAGTTACGCTGCTTCTCTCGTTGCCTGACTTGAGCGTCGGAGGGCCGTCGACGGGAAGCCCCTCCCGGCTCGACTTCTTTGCAGGTTCGTCGGAGATCTGCACCACTAGTCGGAGACAGCAGAGCGTGCCACGTCCCCAGCATCCGTCGACTCAGCACTCGGACAGGATCAAGACTTAAATTCAACATGTATATGGGTGTCTTAGTATGCTGTTTTTCTTTTTCCTTTCTTTTGTCTATTGAAAATCTAATGATTAGCTAACAAATGCCCTTTTAGTATTGTTCCTTGTGACTAATATTTTTATTATTTTAATTAAAAATGATTCTTTATATGAAACATTCCATTAATGAAACCGTAAACCCTAAACTGCCAATGAAATATTGACGGTGTGATTATGTCCTTTGTTATCTTGCTTGTTAATTAATGAACAATGAAGCTAGTAATTAATTGTTTGATTGTTTTGTTATTATTTCAGACTTGTATTTGTGTTAATATTTTGTTATATTATTTATAATTATTTTGAAGATGTTGACTCATTGTTGGTTAATTTATTGTAACAAGAATGGACAATGAATTGACGTCAAAGGATAGACTATCATGTGAGTTTAATGTATTGATTATGTTAGAAAGTGTAGAATCTCTTTATTAAATAATGTATTTATTATGTGAGTTTGTTTATTATCTTGAGTTAAATATATAGATGTTATACTTGTTGTTAGCTTAGTTTAATTTATTGATTATATGAGCTACTTCATTTTAATTATAATGTAATAATTGTTTTCATCATAGATGAATGTTGAAAAAAATTGAAAGTGAGGTTTCTGTTTTACTAAGAAGGATACTCATATATTTTCGAGAAGTTATAATATTATCAGAAAGATTTAATCTAAGAAGTAAGATATGTTGGAACTAATATGTATGTCTAGTATATAGGATTTTTATTTTTATATATACTTAACATATATCTAGAGTTTATGGATTATGTGTATATATTTTTTATTTAAATTGTATGACATATTTCTGGATCAATTATAAGAGGATTATACTTTCATAATATTTTAATTGATGTTATTTATAAAAATTAATTAAATAAATTATGATTTAAATATAATAGATAATTTAGATCGCGTGTGTTTGAGATAATTGAATACTTTATCGTTGTACCGGAGCCCCGGAGGCCGGGTAAAACGCATAAAGAGTTGCATGATTTGTTAAAAGTTTACCTTCAGAATATTTATACACTTTGTAATTCAAATTTTAATTATTATTATTATTATTATTATTATTATTTATTTGAGTGTTTTAGAGGTAAGGGTTCAAACTGAGTGATATTTGGACGGTTGTGATGTCACGCTCCTTCAGCTCACGGCCCGTCCTATTTTGAAACACTCCTGCACTCGACCGCCACTCTCGAACTGCTCGACGGTCGAAGGCAGAAACCCTCGCAATCGCTTTCCTTCCACACTCCTTCCTCCTCTTCCTCCTCTCCATCGTCATCAAGCGGCAGTTGGAACTGCAGGTGGAGGAGAAGGAGTCTCTAGAATCACTCCACGAAGCCCTCGCTGCGACCCTTCAAATCCGGATCTTCTCTCGGTACGTACCCGAGCCTGGAAGGGGATCTATTGCTTGCTTCATAATGTTTCCCTCCTCGCTCTTCGTGTCTACAGGATTAGCCGGAAACTCGATTCTCTGTGTGAAATCATGTTTTAGTTTCTCCCTTGCTTCCTATCCTGGTGTTGGGAAATGCAATGGGTTTTCAGAGTAAACTGCATACGAGGTGATAATTTGGAATGAAAGTCAACTAGCCGTGTGTCAATTTCTTTGAGATTCTTTATAGAATTCATTTTCTCAGTACTCCTTAATTAAATGTTGTTATTTGGTAATATTATTTCATCTCAATGACATGCACTGATACACGTCTTAGTTTTTGTCACTAATTGGACTTTGCTATCGGTTTGTCAACTTATAAATTTGTGACTATTTTTTTTATAATCGTGTATGCCCTTGAGAAGATTATGTAATGAAGTTTGAGGATGTGTCAATGGTTGGTGAAATATGATTGTCTACACAATCTATGATTACTCAAAAAACTTTGCATCAGTCATTTTTTTCCCTTTGAACCAGTTAAATATATGATGAATCAAAACTAGTGATTTTTCACACCTGAAATTACACACATCTTTATGCAATGGCTATCTTGTATCTAGCAGTTAATAATGTTTGGTCTGTTGGACATTGGTTGGCTTTGATAAACCAGATTGGATTCTAAAATTTGGCAAAGGCCAGAGCAGCACGAAGAAGGTATAGTGATGGCAGACCTGTGGCGACACCACCATCATCACCCAGCGGTGGATGATGTGATGAAGGTCTTGAGCAAGGCGAGCCAAGAACTTATCCTCGTGCAGTGCCAGCTCGACCAGGAGTTCCAACAATCGTACCCAGACGACGTTAGTCTAATCAACAAATCCTAGATACCAATATCAGTTCACTGAACCAATAACTAAACAGTTTCCTTTATTTATTTGTTTGTTGATTTGAATACTTTTTCTGTGGTTCATAGGTTAATCCGTGCAAGATTGTTGCTCGGATCAAGAAGATCCAGGAGGACTTGGTTTCACTGAAGGAACTCTGCCGTGAGCTTCTTGCTGAAAAGCAGGTACATTTTTCTTCCATTTATCCCACCACTTAACATGGAATAGTTGATTGAATATAAAAATTATCTTGGAGAATTTATATTAAATGATTTAACTACCTAGCTTTCCTTAGTGCTAATGGGAGTGGATCTATCTAGATGGATGGTGTGATATCAGCATGAAAAATTATTCTATCTCTTTGGAGGAGTAACAAGCATCAATACTTTTGCGAGTTAGTTATGAATTTAGAAATTACATGGTTCTAAGAAGAAAACCCCTGTAATGGGTAGGTTTGAACAAACAAAGTAGTTGTGTGTGTCAGGCTTTTTCCTTATGCTTTCTGCCAATTGCAGTGAAATTCAGCAGTATGTGTCAGTGGTAATTCGGAAGAATTTTTAAGCTTGGCAAAGTAGCAATCAGGATGTAAAGTTTTTTCCTCTCCAGAAACCAGTTAATCAGTAAAAGTCATATTTCATATGTAAGGATGAAGGGTTGGTGAGCGCACAATTTATGTGAGATCCGTATGTACTTTATTTCTGTTAGGCTTCAATGCAATATTCTTCATTATTTTAAAGAGCCTGCACATGCTTATAATACTGTATCCACTTTTGTATGCTTAAGGACTATATAGGTTAAATCAATCCCTATTCTGTTAAAATCTAAGCCATGTCCAAGTTAACAATGAGTTAATTAATGATTTTTGCAAATTATACAAATAATAAGCATATTCTATATATTGCTTACGTCAACTCGTAAAATTTGTTCTATGTAAAAATTATGTGGATCGATTAACATACATTGTTATATGCCATGTCTTTTGTGTTACATGTATTTCTTAGGTTGATATGTAAAATATTTCAAGAGTTATTGATCGTCTAGGATGATTAATTTATTTATTAATTGATAAATAAAATTTTGTTTTTATTGATTTCTTTAGTTGTTTAATTTGATATTTTATATAGATGTATACTCATATATATCCTTCACATATGGTGATATGCATTTGGCAATATAAGGTTGAATGGTGACTCAATCATGTTCCATTAGCCTGCAGTATCTAAGCCCTTGATCTTCTTAAGATTCACTATAGTAAAGTGTGATGAATACTGGTTAGATTTTGTTGCTGCACATTGAAGGTCTATCTATCATATGGTTTGAGCTGACCTTTCTTCAAAAAGTATAGATTCTTGCAATAACTAATAAATGCTAATGAAATCTATAATCACTGTTTTTCTAACAGGATTTGATTGACAAAGAAAGAAGATTGATATGTATAATATTTCATTTGGGGTTATCAATTGCCTAGGATGATTAACTTATGTATTAAGTGATAGATATAATTTATTTTTATATTGATTTCTTTAGCTGTTTAATTTAATACATTATATATATGTAAACTCATATATCTTTGACACATGGTGATATGCATTATTAGCAATATAAGATTATTTTTGAAAAAAATATGGACAACATATACACCATATTGAATGCTGACTTGATCTTGTTCCATTAGCCTGCACTATCTTAACCCTTGAATGATCTTCTTAAGATTCAGTATAGAAACGAATGTGTAATGGATATTGATTAGATTTTGTTGCTACTCATTGAAGGTCTATCTAATATATGGTTTAAGCTAACCTTTATTGAAAACAATGTACATTCTTGCAATAACTAATAAACGCTAATGAAACATATATCACCATTTCACTAATAGGATTTAATTGACAAAGCAAGAACAGTTTTGGCTGGGCAAAGACATTCACTGCAGCTGTTATTGTCTTCTTCTGGTCTGCCATCCCTGAAGGAATCTGATGACATTGCATACTCAAATTTGAACCAGGTAATATTCGATGTTATTGTTTCTTCATCAAAACAAGTTTTAATATACCCTTTTTGATGTCTCGTATTTGGTTTTCTCTTAAGCCTTAGAAGAAAGTCAAAATTTTGTTTTCTAGTTTTATATTAGCTATGCTCTATGTATATGTGATTCCTTGCAAGCATATATCATGTAGACATTAACCCCTATTTACTTGAGAGGGCGGAAACAAAACTATGGAAACATTTTCACAGATTATTTCATGAAAAGGGATGGATTGTTTATCTTTTTCTTTGTTTATATATTATAAAATAATGGATGGACGAATTCAAGAATATTTTTAGACATTTTTTCCTCCACCCCAATAGGCAGAATGAACTTTCGTTCTTGCCTTACTGCTAAATCTCTCCCAATGGTGTCGACCTTGCGATTGTGGGTGGCCTCGCTCGAGGCTATGATCGACTTTGCAACCATGAGTGACCTCGCTCATGCCCATGGCCAACTGCGGGCGGTCTTGCACACGACCATGGCTGATCTTGCTCGTACTTGTGGCCGACCTCGCACGTGGCCACGACCGGCCTCGCTCACGGCCACAAGATTATGCCTCATTTCCCCCCCCCCTCTCTTTTCTTTCCTCTTTTTCCCTTTTATTTTCTCTTTCTTTTCCCTAGGGATTTTTTTTCTTCCTTTGTGTTAGAATAAGTAATATATTTGTAGGGCTATTTCTGTAATTATGTACATACTTCTTTCCTACAAAAAAACTTAACCCGTGGTATCCAATACACGTGGTTTTCTTTTGAACATGGTATCAGAGCCAACCCTATTTTCTTAAGAAAACCCTAATTTCCTTTTTAAGTTTTCTCCGCCGCCGCTACAACCCCGCCGAGCTCTCTCTTCTCTATGCTCAAAACCCCTACTCGCATTCCTCAAGCGCCGTCGCGACCGTCGCTTCGCCTTGCAAGCTGCCGACGCCGCAGGTCATCCCTCCTCGGGCGGCATCAACAAGGCTGTCGTCGAGTCCCTCCCCTGCTTCCGCTTCCCTCTCCCTCTCGCGTGTTCCCGCAATCGGAGCCGCCGACCTCTCCGCCTCCTCACGCGGGCACTAGCCGTCGAGCTACAATTGCCTCTCAACCGGTGACTCCCTTCTCTCCTCACGCGAGCACCACAACCGCGGCTCTTCTCCGTCGCTGACACCACAACCTAGATCAAGGCGTCTTCCCCTGCGACCCGGCCTTCTTCGGACTAATTCCTTGCTGCTCCCTGTGCGTCTTCCCCTGTGACCCGCCAGAGCCACATCAACTCGCCTAGAAGGTTCTGGGGATTGTGTTCTCGCTGTACCTTCTTAGCTACATTGTGGGAGAATCTGAGTTGGAAGCCGATAAAGAAGGTCGAAGAAGTTGCTCCTTGATGCATACTCTGGTTTAGCTTTGGCTGGTTGGAAGTGAGTAGGAGCTTCTTCTGTATTCTGCACATGAACAGGCACACGTTCTCTTGATGTCCTTCTATCCACTAATAGCTCAAGATCAGCACAGAAAGGCAGTTCAGTAGCATTCTCTTGATTTTGAATGGAGCCATCTTTGCTGTTTACAAATATGGAATAACCAACACAAACATATTTGAAGTTTGAGAGGGCGGAGAGTCCAACCTAATCAATGGCTACATCCGACGTTCCAAAGCCGGATACCTCAATCTTTACCAATCACATCACTGCACCTCTCTCTTCCGAGCAGTTGGATGGTAAAAATTACGTCTCTTGGGCATCTCACATTGAGCTTTGGCTTGTTGGACAAGGATATGAGACATATCTCACTCAAACTGAAGAAGATGTTCCAGTTGTTGATCGACCTCTATGGAAGAAGGTTGACGCTCAGTTGTGTTGTATTATCCGAGCTACCATCCATTCATCTCTCAGGAATGTCTTCCGTACTCACAAAACCTGCAAAGTCGTTTGGACACAGGCTCTGATACCATGTTCAAAAGAAAACCACGTGTATTGGATACCACGGGTTAGACTTTTTATAGGAAAGAAGTATGTACATAATTACAAAAATACCCCTACAAATATATTACTTATTCTAACACTCCCCCTTAAGCTGGAGAATATAGATTATATGTACCAAGCTTGTTACATATGTAGTCAATTCTGAGACCTCTCAGTGACTTAGTAAATATATCTGCTAGCTGATCATGTGAATTGACAAAACTAGTAGATATTTCTCCAGATATGACTTTCTCTCTGACAAAGTGACAGTCAACTTCAATATGCTTTGTCCTCTCATGGAAGACTGGATTTGAGGCAATATGCATGGCGGCCTGGTTGTCACATATGAGTGACATTTGTGTAACCTCTCCAAATCTTAGTTCCTGAAGCAACTGTTTTAGCCATATAAGTTCTTGACTGGCTATAGCCATAGCTCGATATTCTGCCTCTGCACTGGATCTTGGCACAACATTCTGCTTTTTGCTTTTCCAAGAAACAAGGTTATCTCCGACAAATATACAAAATCCAGAAGTATATCTTCTATCAGAGGGAGATCCTGCCCAATCTGCATCAGAATACCTCACAACTTGAGTATGTCCTTTGTCTTCATATAGAAGACCTTTTCCTGGTGCACCCCTGATATATCGAATAATGCAAGTCACAGCATCCCAATGTTCTTTGCACGGAGAGTTGAGAAACTGACTTACTACACTTACTGCAAATGAGATATCCGGACGGGTGACAGTAAGGTAGCTTAGTTTCCCTACTAATCGTCTGTACCGTTCAGAATCTGAAAGAGGCTCCCCCTGATTTGGCAGGAGCTTGACATTAGGATCCATGGGATTATCGACTGTCTTTGAGTTTAACATTCCTGTTTCTTCCAGAATATCCATTGCATACTTCCTTTGGGATATAATGATCCCATCTTTAGACTGTGCCACTTCTATCCCTAGGAAATATTTGAGTTTGCCGAGATCCTTTGTCTGAAAATGTTTGAAAAGATGTTTTACTTGTGAAATCCCAAGATGATCAT
The DNA here is from genome assembly GCF_018446385.1 of Zingiber officinale. Taxonomy (NCBI): domain Eukaryota; kingdom Viridiplantae; phylum Streptophyta; class Magnoliopsida; order Zingiberales; family Zingiberaceae; genus Zingiber; species Zingiber officinale. The sequence goes on along the minus strand of NC_056005.1, from coordinate 69,490,398 downwards.
TACCTGTGATGATAATATCATCAACATAAACCACTACATAGATGCAATCAATAGATGAGTGGCGATAAAAGACAGAATGATCAGCCTCGCTTCGAGTCATGCCAAACTGTTGAATTACGGTACTAAATCTACTGAACCATGCTCTAGGTGACTGCTTGAGACCATGTAAAGATTTCCGCAAGCGACATACAAGACCAGAAGACTCCCCCTGAGCAACAAAACACGGAGGTTGCTCCATGTAAACTTCCTCGAGTAGATCACCATGTAAGGATGCATTTTTGATGTCCAATTGATGAAGGGGCCAATGACGAATTGCAGCAATAGACAGAAAAAGACGTATAGAAGACATCTTGGCAACAGGAGAAAAAGTGTCTCCATAATCCAATCCAAATACCTGAGTATAGCCTTTAGCGACGAGACAGGCCTTAAGTCGATCTACCGTGCCGTCTACACCAACTTTCACCGTAAACACCCATCGACAACCAACCACTGACTTCCCAGGAGATAGAGGAACGAGGTTCCAAGTCCCACTGCTCTGTAAGACACTCATTTCCTCAAGCATAGCTTGTTTCCATCCTGGATGGGCAAAGACATCACCTGCAGTCTTTGGAAGAGAAACAGACGACAAGAAAGACAGGCAATAATAATAGGATGGAGAAAGACGATGATAGCTCAAAGAAACATAGTGAGGAGAAGGATTGCGAGTGGAATGCATACCCTTTCGAAGTGCAATAGGAACATCAGAGTCAGGAGATGGGATCGGAGGAAACGACGAAGGACTTGGCTCCAAAGATGTGCCCACAGAGTGTCAGTGTTGGTCGGCGGCAAAGCAGAATGATGACGACGTTGATAAACCTGCAAAGGAGGAGACGAGGCTGGAGATGATAGAGGCGCTTCCGGAGGACAAAAGATAGTTACTGGTGCAGGTGGAGAGGGAGAAACCTCGAACTGTGAAGCGGAAGGCCCAAAAAAAGAAGCTGAATCAAAGAATGTGACATCAGCAGAGATGAAGTACCGACGAAGAGTAGGGGAATAACACTTGTACCCTTTCTGAGACCGTGGGTACCCAAGACACACTTATGAGACCGGGGAGAGAGTTTGTCAATGCCGGGATCAAGAGCATGAACAAAATATATAGAACCAAAGACTCGAGGTGGTAAAGGATGAAGAGACTGATGCGGATAAAGTACCTGATGAGGTATTTTGCCCTGGAGAGTGGATGAAGACATGCGATTAATGAGATAACACGCAGTAAGTACGACATCACCCCAAAACTGATGAGGGACATGAGAATGGAGAAGAAGAGTCCGAGTGATCTCAAGGAGATGGCGATTCTTGCGTTCTGCTACCCCATTCTATTGAGGGGTATGAGGGCAAGACGTGCGATGCAACACACCATGAGATATCAAGAAGGTACGAAACTGAGTAGATAAATATTCGTGTGCATTATCACTTTGCAAAGTTCGAAGGGAAGTACCAAATTGAGTTTTTATTTCAAGGAAAAAGAATTCAAAAATAGAAAACAATTCTGAACGATCCTTCATTAGATATAACCATGTACAACAGGAAAAATTGTCTATAAAAGTAACAAAATACCTTGATCCCATTGTAGAAGAAACACGACTCGGACCCCAAACATCAGAATGAACTAAAGCAAAAGGAGACATTGCCCGACTCTCAATGCGAGGAGAAAAAGAACTACGAACATGCTTACCTAATTGACACGACTCACAAGATAAAGACTCTAAGTGAGAAAGACTAGGATGTAACTGTTTCAACTTATTAAGACCTGGATGTCCCAACTGAGCATGAATAAGAAGTGGAGATGCCGCCGCCGAACCAACAAAAGAGGGTTGTTGAAGCCGATATAGGCCATGAGACTCACATCCGAAGCCAATCATCCTCCCCGTCCTCTGGTCCGGTAAGGAAACAGATGTGTTAGTAAAAGAAATGACACAATCAAGAGATCGAGTAAGTTGACTTATCGACAATAAATTAAAGGGAGCTCCGGGAATATAAAGAACATTATGAATGGAAAGAGATGAAGAAGGATGAACAATGCCAATATCCTGAGATTGAGTTTGGGAACCATTGGCCATGGTGACCATTGGTAAATTACCAGAAGTAGTGATAGAGGAAAATAGGGATTTATTACAAGTGATATGATCGGTGGCCCCAGAATCAAGAATCCAAGGACCCGAAGAACGAGATATGCCAGTAAAGGAAGTACCAGCATGTGCAATGGGAGCAGTGGAACCAGAAGCTTGACGATCCTCAAACTATTTCAAAAAGTCAGTATAGGAAGGTGTAGGAGTCGGATCAGGTGTTAACTGTGAAGTGGAAGCTGAAGAAGCAACAGAACTCTAAACAATCTGAGCAGCACGAGGAGGACGACCATGTAGACTCCAGCACTTATCAATCGTGTGTCCCGGTCGGTGGCAATGATCACACCAAGGACGTCCTTTGCCACCTTTGCGAGGTGGAGGTCCTTTGTGTCGAGAGACCAAAGCTGACGAGTCGACAGGAACGGAAGAAGGCATCGTCAAGACTTTGGTCGGGACACGGAGAAGAGTCACCCAGGTATTGTCCATGGTAGCTTCTGTGGGGCTGCCTAAGATCTGATCACGGACATGAGAATAATCTATGGGCAGACCATATAAAGCCAGAGACATAAAATTTTTTTCCGATTTTCAAGCTCTTCAACAGGAGTGGCCGCAGGCGGTAGCAATTCATTGAAGTCACAAAGAAGGCTAGAGACCGAACCCAGATAAGTTGACATTGAATCCTTGATCTGATGGTCACTGAGGATGGTCATGAGATCTTCACAAACCTGATAGAGTCGCCGAGAGGTGTTTGTAAAGAGTTTTTTTCTTCCTTTGATTCCTTTCTTCGGGAGCCTTGGCGCAACGGTAAGTTGCTATCATGTGATTTGATGGTCACGGTTCGAGTCGGGAAACAATCTCTTGCAATGCAGAGTAAGACACACTAGATGCGTCCCTGGATCCCACATTGAAGGGAGCTTCGTGCACTGGACTATTTTTTTTTTTAAATTTTTTATTCCTTTCCTTCTTCAATCCACACCTTGGATCTAACATCAGCTAAGTACACAAAGTGGATAATGCATGATCATATGATAATTTAGGTGTTGTTGGCCTATATTAGGAAAAAAAATGAGATAGAGATATAACATATAACTATCAGCATATGAGGTTACTATAATCTGGAAATGCTTTATGTTTTCAGTTTAGTCTTTGAAAATAACGTCTTGATGCTGTATTTTTTTTTGTTCACTCTGGAAATTTGCACTGAATTTCTTATAAGTATGAGATTGTCTGTTAAATACCTCACCTCCTGTTTTTGAAGTTCATTTTCTTGTTTTAGATAAAAATTATTTACTTGTAGCTGTGGTTTACATATGCTACTTTATGATATTTGGCTATTCTCAATCCTTTTGCTTTAGTTTGTTAAAACAGAGTGCCTTATCTGATTCAATGTAAGAACTCAGATTACTTTACACTTTTCTATAACTTTCAAGAACTGTTCATGATTTCAATCTGCAATTTTGATATATGGGAACTTGTAACATTAATCTTGATTTCATAAACATTCGGCAGTAAAATTTTGTAAGCTACCAACTTCCAAACTCAATAAGCTTTCTCAATCCATAAACACAGTCTTATATTACTCTTTTTTGTATATTTTTTTTGGGATAATTTTTTTTTCTTACAATTGGCAATTAGGTACTAAGGTCATATTCATCAGACTTATGAGAAATGCATTACATACTCTTTATCAGATATCATTTATATATGCAATCTATTAATACATGTAACACTTAGGCATGCCTTTTAATAGCATTGTAATTTTTTATCACAAAGTTGCATTGATTTATTAGTTAAATTTGAAGATGTATGAGATTTTACATGTTTACATTGATTAGTAAATAATTGGCAGTCCCACACAGACGGCTTAAACAATCAGCTACAATACAATTGCTGCGAAGTGTGAAATTTTTCTCTGTATTATATGGACATTGTTCAGTAGGGCTATGCTAGATGGACTCCAGTATAGGTATCTGACACGGTGGGGAACTAAGCCTACACATGGTCGCCTCAATAAGTTTTTATACATCAGTAGAAATATTGAGTGTTCACTCGGAGTCTAGGTACTCGATGCAGGTATAGAGGGGATAAATGAAGGTCCAAGTACCAAAGTTGTAGTAGATGGTGAAGTCTTCATAGAAGGAATGACTCGTATAGTTTGTGTATGTAGTATCTGCTTTTACTTATCTATGTATCTCATATTACTGGTAGTTTTTTTTTTGCATAATCTCACTTGTTTTCCTCGAAGTCGAAACATTCTTATGATTCTCCAAGTTATGAATCATCTTTAGACTGCCTATTAACCATTTGGGACCATTCTCCTGGGCAAAACAAGTTCACTTGTTTGCAATATATTTATAGGTAATTGATGAATGGACAAGTCAAGTGAGAGCAAAGATTGGTAAGCTTCTTCGTTTGTATATTTTCTAACAGATAGGAGGGTGATATACACTATTATTTCAGGTGATGAGAATGGCACTGATGTGGACATAAATCAGATGCTTTTTTCCGCACTTGTTCAAGATAACTGAGGTCATAAACCAAGAGCTGAGAAGCACTTTGCTAACATTTTTCCTGTGTGGATGGATGATGTATTTTCATGCTCTGAAACTTGGAATGCTTGTACCCAGTTGACTTACTAGTCAGTAAAGCCGAGCTCTTGGCAAACATAACTTGTTTCTGCAGTAAAGTGTATCACTCATAATCACCTTTTTGCCTTGTAGTTTCATAGTTTGTCATATTTGAGTTTATGATTCCTTTCTTATAGAGCGTGTTGGAAGATGAAGTCCCCTCGGGATGGTCTAGTGATTAGCGCATGAGGTACTGTCACTATGAGATCTGGGGTTCAAATCTCGGCATAACTGAGGTAAATATCTTTCTCATACGTCCGTCACTATTCTAAAGGCTAGTAGCCACTCATGATTTACCTCCTCCGTGTTAGCACTATAACGGGTTGACAGAGGCGCTGGAGCAAGCATATTCGCCTTGTGTCACCGTGTTGGAAGATGACATCTAGTTAGAGGCATGCAAAGAGTTAGAGGCGTCAAAACTGGTTGACTAGGCCTGGGCAGGACAACTTGAGCCCAATTGATTTATTTTTTTAGTGTGTCAAGTTGGACCTGGCTTAGTTTGTCAAGGGTCATGCCAAGCATGACCCATAACTTCAAGTTGGCCACCAAGCCTAACTCGGTTGACCAAATATTGTGACTTCACAATCGTCACAACCTCCTTTGTTTGCCCCTATCTCCATTGGCAATTGACTCTGACGATGATGCTCCTCAATGTCCGCTTAGTGACATCTATTGAGCAATGCCCTCAAGTTGTCACTCAATATCCTCTTGAGGGGGCGTTGATGGTTTTTACATCTTCCATTGAATTGACTTACTTCACACAAACAGTGTATCCTCTAGCTTCACATAAGCAGTCAAGGATTCAGATTGTTCTGCTTCACACAAGTAGTCAAGGATTCAGATTGGCACATCGCTAATCACAAAATTTGATGCTCCTCTCTACAATGGAGCTTGGAGTTTAATTCCCTATGCTATCTTTATGAACATTGTGGACTTTAAATATGCCTTTTTGCCTAAAAAAAAAAATTTGAGTTGATGGTTCTATTAAATGCTACAAAACTTAGTTTATAACAAAGAAATTCTGTTGGCATCCAAGTATTGACTTTAATTAAACTTTTTATTTAGTTGTTAAAATTATAATTATTAATCTTTTACTATTCTACTATCTATATGTGTTACTTCCAATTGGTTGGTGTGGTAATTAGATAATTTCAATTTCTTTTTTCATAGTAATCTCGAAGAAACTATCTTTATTAACATGATTTTATTGCTTAATCACTTGGTTACACATTCAAAGGTTCTCTTCAAGAGTTATATTTCCCTGTTTTATATATGTAATATTAGCTTCATAATGTGTATTCCTGTTTACGTAGATACATTCAGACAACTAACAATGATAAAGAGAGTATTGATGCTCTACTCGATCATCTCGATTAAGAATCTTCATTATCTAAAATGTAATATTTTATATGGTTTTCTTCCTTCATTTTGTCACTTTAGTGTGAGTTATATGTTTATAGCGATGTGAACTAAACTAGTTCTCTTGAAGACGATCACTCAACTAGTAACTAGTGAGCTTTTTTAGAAGATAATCACTCAACTCAACTAGTGGGTTTGTTATATTTCTCGGACAAAATTTAATATTCTAGCATTTTAAAAAGTAATAATATTATAGACCAAATACAATTATAGAATGATAGGTAATATATATATTAGAACAAATTGGGATGGTCTTCAAAGAACAAAATAATTGAGGTAGATTTTTTTAATCTTCTTAAGAAGTTGGCTCTTTTAGGGTTGTAAATGAATCGAACATTCATAAATAAGTTTGGTGTTCGATTTGTTAAGAGCTTATTTATATTTATTCAATATACATAAGATAAATTAAATAAATAAATTTGAACAACATGTTTAATTAAATGAATAAGTTTGAACACATGTGTTTAGCTCGTTAACATTGATGAATAACATTCATGAATAATATTCATGAATAATGTTCATCAATAAAACTCTTATCAATTTGTTAAATCAATAAATAAAATTTCAAAATGAATAAATAAGTTTGTATTATCAATCTCAATAACTATTAAGCAAGTTTAAAATGTAAAAGATTCAAATAATCAAATAAGTTTGAATTGAAAGTTTGATAATGTTTAAACGAACTAAGTTCAAGTCAAGCTCAAGTTCATAAAAAAGAAATCAAGTCAAGTTTGAACAATCATTTTAACAGTTTGGTTCATTTTAGACTTAGCTCGATTTTACTATATTACTTATTTGGATAACCTAACTAATGAGAAAGACTAATATCTTGTCCACGGTGTTGTGCGTACGTGCTAACACTTGTACTCGTCATTACCCAACCCTATGCCCCTTACTCCATCCTAGAACATCATAGAATCTTTATGCCACACTTTTGGCTAGTGGTGTTAAATGGATTAGATCCCCACGATAAAATCTTGGTTTGATATGAATTATGCCTAGTAGTCTTGAGAAAGTCCGGGTCACGTAATGTCGAGTTGGAAGTAGTGGACCAAGCACGGGCCACAAGACTGAAATATTCCTAAACATTTTAATTCAAATTTCAATAATTTTATCACAAGACTCCTACTTTTTTTTAATGATTAGTATTCTGGCCAAATATTATAGATAGTCAAGACACTAATCAATAAACAGGCTAGTTTGTGCGTTCTCCAGATATCGTCGGTGAAGAGAATGAAGGGACTTGAGATATATTCCAAAATAGAGTTAGAATGATGCAGGGGATGGATCTCGGCAGGTCACTCCGATGGCCAAGTTAAGATGAAGAAAGAAGATAGAGAAGAAGTATCAAACTTGGTGAAGTCCAAGAATGGGGAAGAAATCCTTTGCCCCTATCCTCCTTATATAGTTGCTAGAAGAGCATATTCCCATCAGACGTTGCCTGTGTACTTACCCATCTTCCTCATACGAGCCTGTGTGTGTGGGTGGGGGGGGGGGGGGGAGGAGGGGGGAATCAGATCTGACAGTCGTCAGTTGCCTTCCCATTCACCAAATGCCATGTGTTTGAAGAAAGACATCTGATAGCCTCTTAACTGCCTCTCCATTCATTTAGTGCCACGTGTTCTAGAATACTAATGGAGGGACGACTTCATTGAGGAGGCGGTTATGCTATCTCCTTATCCACGTGCCCTTCGTATGATGAAGTCAGAATCCAATGTTGAGGCTTGGGGGGTGTTGGCACTAAGACCGAGCCACATATGACGCTGGGATATGAGGTTGAGGCGTGGAAAGATGTCAGGTTCTGGATCTGAGACTGATACATGCAAGATGTTGGCGATTGAGGTTGAGATGTTGGTGTTGATGCCGAGACCTGAGACTGAGCCGGAGAAGATGTCACGTTCTAGAGCTAAGATATGGAGGATGTCGATGACTAAGGCCGAGATATTTGTGTTGATGTCGGGATCTGAGACCGAGTCAAAGATGATGTCAGGTTCTGGAGCTGAGATGTGGAGGTTGTCGACGATTGAGGCCGAGATGTTGGTGTCAATGCCGAGACCTGAGAGGAAGTCGGGTTTTGGATTTGAGACTAAGATGGAGTTGGTAGTTGAGACTAAGTCTCAGTATTTGTCTGGTCTCCAGGCAAACTCCATTTCTTGGGATATGCATGTTGAGTTAGTTCAATCAAACATACATTTCATTTGAGATGGTGATGAGTGTAGATTATATATATTTTTAAGCATTATTTATTATATATCTTGCTGCATTTTATGAACATAATTTGTATTTATGCACCCTATTTCTTTGGATTTCGTTACTTGTACTCTTAGTTTAGAGAATTTCTCTTTGTTTATTTTCATTGATCAGATTGAATTTGGAGTTAAAATGGAGCATTAACGTGGAGTTGGAGCAAGGAGCATGCTTGGGCCATGTCCTATGACACAGGCATGCTCCTACAGTTAAGAAAGATAAATAATGGAGTGGAAAACGGCTTAACACAGGCTAATCATGCCTCATCATTGAGCTTCATTATCGAGTTGAACCCATGAACCGCCCACGAAAAAAAAAGGATTCACAAGACCACAAAGAAAAAGGAATCACAAGACCATCAAAATGAAGTTTTAATCAAGGAACATGTTTCGACAATATCCTATGACATGAAATGGTTACTTTCCAAAGCTTAACACAAGCACTTGTGCCAGCCATCATGGGATTATGTTAGCCTTAGACTACACTGCAGACCAAACTTCAAACGATCATAACTTTCGGTTCAATTTGAGCCATGGGTCGTACCACCTATGAAAATGTAGATTATTTTAAGATCTACAACTTTGATTCAGGGCCCAACCCAAAAAAAATCAGGATTAAGGGTTGAAAAATCTATTTTGGTGGAGCCTGTAAATCTGTAGATTTGGACAATTTGGAGGGAAGTATAAAAAGGTCAAGCAAACCCTTGCTTGGATCATCTTGAACCAGAGGACTTTGCCCCCCTCTTGGAGAGAGGGCTTTTCCCTCTTGGAGAAATCCTAGAACAACTATCTTCATCCATTTCGAGAATCCACCCACTTCTGGAGCAAGGAATCATTCCGAAGACATCGGAAATCTTCTCCTTAAGTTTTTCTTTATCTCTATTATCTAATTTGGATTGTATGAATGCTTCTCTTAATGTCTTTGATTTGTAATTCTCTCGTTATGGAGTAGTTTTCTTGATTCTAGGAGTAGAGATTAACCCCTTTAATATGTAAACACTATTCTATCTAATGTATTGAATTTGTATGTTACTAGTTTAATGAAAAGTGTGTTTATGATTCGAGCCTACTATGTATATATGATCTCGATGCCAAAAGCACGAGATTTGTATTCCACGAGGATTTGGGGATCAATCGAAAGGAGAACCCAATCCTTTGACCCGTACAAACGTGAGATGTGGAGAGTCGACTACGAAAGTAAATCGTATGCCACGAGGAGCAATAGATTATCATAGATTTTAATGGATTAATCCTAATTTATCATCACACAGTAGAAGGGTTATTTGGGATTCGTGGGATCTTGTGACAGGGTCTCCCTAGGAAAGTGATCTCTAATTTCAATCGCTTTGAAAGTAGATGATGAATTAGAAGTGATATGCCGGTGTAGTTTCAAAAGTTCACATCGGATACCATATGATAGTCTACCTATATGAACCACTATTGAGGATAGTAAATAAAACATAGATTAGGTGTTTACAATCATTTGGATGAAACTGAAGTCCTAGAATAACTTTCTCCTTCACCCACTTCTCTAACTCAACTCTCTTCTCTGCCTCTCCCTTAATTCTCTCTTGCTCGCATCTCTCTCAATTCTCTCTCATTCTTCCTAGCTAGTTCGTGACTTCAACCACATGTGATTATCTAGATAATCTATTTTTCCACTCCGACTAGTATTCAATTGACAGTTTTCGTAGGATCGATATTTTTTTATTACTTGACGACATTTTGTGCTCTTGCAAAAATATCATATCAAGTTTTTGACACTGTTGCTGGGGACTATGCAGTTAATATTAGTTGGATAGCAATGTGGTTAATCTATATTTCTTTTCCTTTTTTCTTTTGTTGCATTTTCTTTTCTTTCTCTAATAAAGCAAAATGGATGCTCAAATTCAATGATTTAATTAATTTAATGTTGTAAATTTTTCTAATTTTTATTGTCATCTTTGCGGTGTAGATTGACATGATATAGATGATTGCCTGATGATTTTAGACCTTGCATATGGAGTGCACGGGAAAAAAATAGAGAATCCTCCCTAATTACCTTCAAAGGTCACAACAACTATATTATAAGATGTGTGAAGTAACAGGACATGCAATCGACATATGTAGCAGATTTTACAACTTACAAATTAAGTGGGGGACTTTTATTTCAACTCAAAACAAACTGAATGAAGAAAATAAAGTCACTAAGACACCACTTGAAGAAGGAAATTTAGTCGTGTCCGTCGATGTTGCTACATCATATATGGATAAGGAACCTCAACCTTTGGATATTCTGGAAGAGTTATCCTCAATTATAAAAAGCAAAGAGTGGGAAGACACTCATAAATCATAGGAAGAGGGATATGAGGAATATGAGGGTGAGATATTGAAAAAAGAGAACATTACTTTAATTCAAATACTTCTAAATCTTGAAGATCCAGAAGATCCTCCCTACCTAAATCTGGAAGCATGTTTGCTGATTTATTCTTTTTGGTGATGATAAGATTTTATTTGATATATCTGAAGTTACTAACCAATTCTTTTTCGAGTATGTTGGTGGCAGGATTGGTTTTTCACAATGATTACATGGACGATTTCATGATGAGCCTTTGAAGGAGAGCATATTTGACGAGAGACCAAGAACTCTTGGCAAGAAAGTTCAGAGGTATCTTACCCCAACAAGAACAAGATTTAGATAAATCTAAAAAGGGGTCGAGCTTATAATCATAAATAAACGCTTCTTGTGAGACAACCCAAGTTTCTTTCTTCTATTCATTTAAGTTTTTCTTTAGTTTTGTATTTTTAAACTTTTGTTTTGTTGGAAGGATAGAGGGATCCACGAACTAGCTATGGGAAGTGTCATAGGCATGGGAAGAAGAAAACATGATGAAAGGATGTTGTGCCAAAAATTTGTGAAGATCATAGAGTTTGTCACGGGTACTCATGCTAGTCGGCATGGGTTGTTCCTCACTCATCGAACTTGCCACGGGCACCTGTGTCCTCGAACACGACCCATGGCCAATTTCCAGCAACAATCGTTAGGCCCGACATAGGTATCCATGCTTGCCAGAATGGGTCGTGGCAGGCACCTAGAAAAATAGTGTCTCACTGTAGACCCATTTTCAAATGGTGATAACTTTTGATTCGGGATGAAGTACAAGGTGAACAACTATTCGAATTGAAGCTCTTTTAAAGATCTACAATTTAGTACAAAATTCAAAAATGTATTGACCTCATTTCACACCCGAAAAATGTTGTTGAAGAGACCATTTAGAGAATGCCTAGAATCTCGATAATGAATTTGAAAATCACTTGGTAACCTCTTTATTTGTTAGTTTGTTTTAGCTAATAATTGGTTGCATTTGTCTTGTATCTTTTAGCATCATAAATGTTTATATGTCATTAATGCACTGTATTGCTTGTTTGTTCCTGATAGCAAGATACTAGCATGCTAATTGTAGATTTTTATGCCGTGATAGTATGCTTAGTGATCTATTGTTTCTTATTCATAGTAGCATGAAATGAACAATGCTTTTATTCGAAGAATTTGAGTGTTGACCTAATTTTAGAATTTCTTCACACCATGATTAACTTTGATGGTAATTATTTATGAAAATAGTCATGATTATATTCATAGAACTAGACTAGTATTCTTGCTTCTTAGGTGACTTCTTAACTACATTTTGGTTATTAGATAAATTTGGATCATGTCAACTTATTAGGAAAAATCAGGATCCAAAAGAAAAAAAAGAGAGAAAAAATATTTTGTTTAAGTGTTAAACTTTGCAATCACTTAGTGAAAAAAAGAATAAGGGATAGAAAACAGTTGTTATGAGTGGAAACTAACAAGTTATCTCTTTGAGACTAAGTTAGGTCATTGGAAAATAATTGTTATGTTTCTCTTGATACCAAGTATTCCTTTGTAACCTTATATATATTTTGAGGGGGATGAATTTTATGTGTGGTAGGTTAGAGTCTATCACCGGAAGCATTAGGAACACAGTTAGATGACGACTTGATTATGATTGGAAGTTAACTAGAAAAGGTTGAGTCACTCATTGCACCGAGCATGGAGAACTTATACCAAGGTCGCACTCAAATAATTTTGTTATCTTACTCATTAGTGAAACTACATGATAGAATTAGACTGATTCACTAGGGATTATGACACATTATTTACACACATAAATCTAGTTTGTAGGTTTTACTTGAAACAAGCAAAGGTTTAAGTTTGGGATATTTGATGACATAGACGTGCTCTTACGGCCAAGAAAGACAAAGAATGGAGCGGAAAAGACTCAACACGGGGTAACCATGCGTTATCATCGAGCTTCATTATTGAACCGAACACACGAAGTGTCTATGAAGGAAAAAGATTCAAAAGACTATTAAAATGAAGTTTTAATTAAGGAACACACTTTGACAATGTCCCATGACATGAGCGTATTTGTACGGAAGAAATTGTTGATGTAATTTGCACTAACAATCTAACTTAGGTATTGATGAATGACAAGTGAGTTAAGTTAGGTGTTATGGTAATCTAACCTTGTTACTGAGTGTGCATAGTTGACTAACTTGATGGGTCAAGAGGATCTGACATTGGGCAGGAAGTCCAGTAGGGATGTTCGATTCTTGAGTGGCGAAGTTCGGATGTGCGATTCTGGAAAGAGATTGGGATGTACGATTCTTGAGTGGCGAAGTTCAGATGTGTGATTCCAGTAGGAAAACCTGGTGGGTCAGATTGACGTCAAGGAGATAACTTGACACATGGTAAGTAAAGGTAAGTTACTGGAGGAGAGTGACTAAGTGAGGACGTGTCCTGATTGAGGGGACAGTAGGCGTTGGTCCAATTTAGGTCCATTCGGAAACCTAAATTGAGACCTTGATTAGATCCTGGTCTGGAAGATAGGGTCTAACTTAACTTGCAGAGCAAAAGGAGCAAAAAGGCCTTGGGTGAATAGTACTCAAGACGCCTTTAAGCATTAGAAGGTGCATTCGTACTGTTCATGGAAGGTGCTTTCGGTGCTATGGAAGGGGTTTTCCAAGGGATAAAATTCAGACTTCATCGCAGATAAGGAGCAATGAGTTTAGGATTATATTTGACATGTTGGAGGCCCCTTCAAGATTATGGAAGATGCCTTCTACACTCTTTATAAGGGTGTCTTGAGGAGCCGTCAAAGTACGACTTTCATATGAGATTCTACGCATCCGATCGGCTTTTCGACGGCTCCGGTTTCCTACTGCTGCCCTCCTGCTACCCTGCTACGACACTACTATGCCCAACTGTTGTCGAGAAGTCGTCCAAACACCGAGCTTGAGCCGACCATCTACAAAAGTGTTTGTTAACACAACTTAATTCATATACTTAATTTTTGTAAATGGAAAGTGTAGCTTGTTACACTCTTTTGATTCTTGTGTATTCGATCCCCTCTTCTAGTGGTTTCGAAAGAGATTTTTAGTGAATTACCCATCAATTGGTCAGCGGGACTTGGGTCTTGGAGTAGGAGTCACCGAAGACTCCGAACTAAGTAAAAATCGATCGCGTACTTGTGTTTTCTGCTTGCATTCCTGTTTCTTTCTTTTCCACTGCGTATACTTTGCTTTTAAAAAGAATTAAAGAAAAGTTTTTGAAAACCACATGATTTACCCCCTTCTCATGTGCGTCTCGATCTAACAAGTGATATCAGAGCAGATTCTGTTATGAATTAGTACAACCACCAATCAAGACGGGGGGAACGATTTTAATTCTTTTTTGGATTTCTATTTTTAATGTATCTTATTTGAATTGGTAAAATTTACTTTTTAGATAATTATTTCTCGTTCGATTTTTACACGAAAGTGGTGTAACACCACTTGAGTCGTTGACATATTTTTTCTTTCAAGCACTACTAATCCAATACTAAGTCTTGATACCTTCTTTTAGCTTTTTATTTTCAGTGATCAATGACCCAACTTGAGGGATTCAAGACCGCTCATCTTCCTCTCTTCAACGGAAATGATTTTCCGTATTGGAAGAAGAGGATGAAAGTCTACTTAAAGATGAACATCGAGTAATGGTTCACTATTCGACGAGGGTACCGGACGCCTGTAGAAGAAGCAACAAAAGTACCACTCAATCCGGAAAGATGGAGTCCAGAGGATAAGAAGAAAACCCAAATTGGCTCAAAAGCGTTGAACACGATCCAGTGTGGACTCATGAAAGAAGAATTTAATTGGGTGGGCCCGCACGAGAACACAAAGGAGCTATGAGACAAGCTAATCAAATTACACAAAGGGACTACTGAAGGTAACAAAGCGTGATCTATTATTAAATTCTTTGTTTAATATCAAAATGCAGGACGGAGAAACTGCAAGCAAACTACACGCGAGGATCAAGGATATCCTTAACGACCTACACATGATCAGACATCAACTCGAGAATCACAACGTTATCATGTATGCTCTAAACTCGTTCCCTCGAAACTCACTATAGGCATCAATCGTAGATGCCCATAAGGTTTCAAGGAGTCTCTCAAAATTAAAGCTAGATGAATTATTTTGTAAATTAGAGTTGCATGAACAAACTAACAATCCAAAGGTCGAGAAAGGAATTACTTTTCTTATAAGTACTTCGAAGGGAGCTAAACCTGAAACAGAAACTGAATCCGGACTAGAATCAGATGAAGAAGAGCAACTAGTGAACATGGTAAGGAAGATGTTCACTAGGTGCAAGAAAAGCTTCACCAAATGCGACATGAAGAAGATGTCCAAGTCTGCATCCAACAACTTAAAGACAAATGTCACATGCTATGACTGCAATAAGAAAGGACACATCAAACATGGGATGAGTCTTCTTCGGACGCACTAAAGGAAACTTGGGATAAGTCTTCTTCGGATGGATTGGGAGCAGATGAACCGAAGTAAGCAAGTTACCTCGTACTAATGGCAACCGGAGGTTAAACTAATCAAGAAGATGAGTCAGAATATGAGTCGAGCAATGGATCCGCATCCGGTTTAGACGAACCAACTAGGGTAAAATTTAATTACACTAAAAATTTCTATAAAATTATTTCATGCATAAACAACAAATTAACTAAAACTGAAGAACACGTTAAACTCCTCCTTAAGGAAAATAACATCCTTAAGGAACAACTGAGCTTGATCTCTTTAACTGACCAAGCTCAAGATAGAAATTCAACTCAAGATGTAAATCTTGAGGAAGAAAATTTTGTTTTGAAAAATCAAGTTAAAGAGTTAAAAGAATAGTTGAAAAAGTTTACCTCGGATCCAAGTATCTAAATATGATACTCGGATTCTAAAAAGCTATGTATAATAAATCCAAGCACGGATACAATTCTAACTCAATATTTAAATCATTTTTAACTCTAACTCAAAATAAAAAATTAACCAAAGCTTGAGATCCGAAAGCATACCTAACCATGCAAGTAGGATTCAATCAATACTATATACTAAAAAATAAAATTTACTACATAAATTAAAATCAATCACATAACTCACTCTTAAAATCAAAAACTAAATCTTCAAAAATAAACTTAAACCTAAAGAATAAAATCAAATCAAAAAATAAACCTAAAATAAACAAAAATAAAATCAATCTAAACTCAAACTGTAATCAAGTCTATTATAACTATAAAGCAAATCGACACAAAACTAAAACCTAAAAAGTTCAATAATTCAAGGGGAGGTTTCAAATTAGTTAGCACCTCCAAAAATAATAAGTTACCCGATTGGGTAATTATGATTAGAATAAATAGGGATAAAAGTTTAACTTGATAAATGGTACTTTTGAAGTTTTAGATGATAGTAGGTTAGAGAAGTTCTATCTATGCATGTTTAGGAAGATATGGCTTCGACCTAGTGCATTTCGCTTAGTGGAACTAACTGAAGCTATCCCTTACTAATCCTAATCGGTTAGACCAAATTTTTGTATTAAGTTCAGTGGATAGGACTATTTGGAAAATTTTGAAGGCGTGGTTACTTTAATGATGATGTTTAGGTGACTCACCACAACTTAGAAGTTTATCCAAAGAATGCTTATTTGTTGAACTTAAAACTAAACTTGAATCTAACACAAGTTAAACCAAATCCTGAAATTCAACTTAATTCATCTCACAGAATTATAGGATTTCCTGATTGAAAATATAGATTGGGCAAGATGATTAAAGATTAAAATTAAAATTAAATTCAAAATCAAATTAAAATTAAATTAAATAGATTAAAATTAAAATGTAAATTAACATCAAAATTAAAATCAAAATTAACTCAAACTCAACTTAAAAGCCTTAAAAAAATTATAGAATAAGCGCCACCGAAGGCACCTTTGATACAATCGGAGGCGCCCTCAGAAGGGTAGGAAAACATGTCGTCCTAACCGACTAAAGGCGCCTTTAGTTGGTTGAAGGCGCCCTTCATAGCGCATAGAAGGCGCCTTTCATCAAGCAAAATGCACCTTCAACCCAACTTTTTCACAGTGAACAAAGGCTAGCTCTGTTTGCATTTCTTCCCATTCAAGGCGCCTTCCAACGACATTTGAGACCCCTTTCTCCAATTTTCTCCTTTCGAACCTTAATAATGCCTCATCGGTACACTCTAACTCAATCTATCTAATTAGTTTTGCTAATTGTATGTGTTTTTTTTTTAATATTTGCATGTATACGCTATTTTAGGAAATGACAAAATGTCATTTCGTCCCAGCCTAGTTTGAGTAGTATCCCCTCTGCCGATGCTAGATTTTTCACTGAACAACTTAGGCTAGAGTTTTTACAGTATTTATATATTG
The DNA here is from genome assembly GCF_018446385.1 of Zingiber officinale. Classification (NCBI taxonomy): domain Eukaryota; kingdom Viridiplantae; phylum Streptophyta; class Magnoliopsida; order Zingiberales; family Zingiberaceae; genus Zingiber; species Zingiber officinale. Next base: position 69,473,240 of record NC_056005.1, on the reverse strand, counting down.
CACTTAAATCTAGGGTTTTTGAGTAGGTTATTCTTATCCTGATACTGTGCTCCAATCATAGAGGTTATTGACTATTATAAGTTAGATAGACTAGTTTATTGTAGTCATTTGGTAAACTTAGATTTGTGTGCCCAGTTTTACAACAACCTAGTTAAGATTGATGACTTGACATACTCCACTAGAGTCGGTGGGAAGGACTTTAGCTTCTCCCCCACTTTATTATATAATAACTTAGGACTTAGGAGGTCTGCCTATCCATTTTTGTATTACCCTAGTAGGGATTTGTCATTTGGCAAACCCTACTCCCACATTACATTGGACACTATCCACATGTATTTTTTTTGGGGAGGAGAGACTACGTACTGTAACTGACTTTAGATCGCTCTCTCTTAGGGTTCAGGACTATGTCTTGTATCAAGTCTTGACCACCTGTACTTTGTCGATCACATCTGGTGATGTTACAATGATGCACCCCTCTCACTCCTTGTATGCACTATGCTAGCGTCTAGACATTGATATTGCATTACACATATTTTAAAATGTCGTTTATGTATCCAGTCTTGTCACTAGGCGAAAGGTTCATATGCCCTATTGTTTAACGAACATATTTTTGACCATAGGGGTAGATATGACCCAGGGTATGCCCACTTCCCTTAGCGTGTATGACGAGATTGGTCAGTATCATCTTGCATTAGTGCATATAGATATCACCACTCAGGGGGGTCTGACTTGGAGAGTGGGACCACAGCTAGATGTTCCAGATAAGGCCGAGGATGATTTTCCACTCATCATTCCAGTTGAGGGGGAGGAGTTGCCGACATTTATGGTTGAGGAGCTCTTTGGACCTCTTTCAACCCAGCCCTCGACTTCGCTATCCATCAAGGATCAACTTACTTGACTTGAGGAGTCTTTCATACAGATCCGGCAGTCAGTCTTGGACAGATTCAGTGCTATTTGGGGAGAGATGACCATCAGATTCTCCTCTCTCTGGGAGGAGATGACCATTAGATTTCAGTAGATTCTTTGGGTGTTGCAAGTACCTGGGCAGCCCCCACCTCCACCTGCTGACGATGACTAGACCTAATTATTTTTAGTACACTGTTATACATTGTATATCTGGTTGACTTGATCTATACAGTTATCTACTATTTGTCCTTTTATTTGGATAATCTAGGAAAATCCTTTTTAGACTAGGATTGCTATTTTCAAAATAATTTTTCAAATGATTTGTAAATTCTAAGGAAAATTCTTTACTTACATTTTCTAAAATTATCATTTTTTTAGTATTTAAAATTAATTTTGGCCTTAGTCTAAATCAAATCCACAGAAAGCATATTCCTATAGATTTAGGTATTGAACATCTCACAAATACACTAGGTATATCTTGATTGTATATTAAAAAACTTAGAACGACATGAGATGCATAGGCCTATTGCTTGGACTTCAGATGCTTATATCAATTCATCAACACAAGTATGGATAAAAAATACTAAAATTATAGAGATCGTGTTAACTAATCCATTTTAGTCAAACACTAATTGAATATATTTACTTAACTTGACTAACCAAATGAACACTAATTAACGATTAGACATTTAAGGTCGAATTTTTAGATGAATAATTTTCTAAATATATTAGGTTCGGGGGAGGATAATTGAAAATAATCTTTAAACTAATTTAAATCCTTTCCTAATATTGGTTACAAAAATCACTTTCAAAATTACCTTCAAAATTATTTTTGCAAAAGATATTCAAAAATACTTTTAGGATACTTGCTTTGCAAAAATTCTTATACTTTTTCAAACTATCTATTTTGAAAAATAAAATGCAAGTGTTTTAAAATTATATTTTGAAAAATATTTTGAAAGATATTTTTGAAAAATATTTTGGAAAATATTTGAAAAGTTTTATTCAAAAGTTATTTTTTCACTTTGAAAAATATCTTTGAAAAATCTTTAAATATTTTTATTTGAAAACTAGATCGTAAATATTTCTAAAATTATTTTTGGAGAAATTCTTTGAAACCACTTTCACTTTTATTTTAAAACAATAAGTTGCAAAGTAATTTTAATTTTTATCTTGAAAAATAGTTTGCAAAATTTAGTTTTACAAATGATTTATATTACAAAATCAATTTTTAAAATGTTAAAAATCTTTTGAACAGCAAAAAAATTCTGTTAAAATACTTTTTCAAAATTTTACTAACTCTTTCTTCCAATCAACCTGCAAGTTTTTTTTTACTTTATACAAATTATTACTTACTTGTCTATTTGTAATTTGCCTTGCCTATCTACATTGTATTTTTGATGAATGTCAAGGGGGGTAGGGGGGGGGGGGGGGGGTAAGGGTTAAGTAAGAAAGAGACGACTAAATCTATTGATAGTCTTAACCCTAAAATGATCAAGAGAATAAATTAAAATTTACTTGATTTTGAGTTCTCTTGAATCATGTTTATTTCATTCTTGCATATCTTTTCCTAACTTTAACTCAAGTTGTGATTACATCAAAAAGGGGGAGATTGTTGGTACAATTTGCACTAACGGTCTAACTTATGTTTTGATGAATGACAAGTGAATTAAGTTAGGTGTTATCGTAATCTAACCTTGTTACCGAGTGTGCAAAGTTAACTAACTTGATGAGTCAGGAGGACCTAACACCAGGTAGGAAGTCCAGTCAGGATGTTCGATTCGCGAGTGGTGAAGTCTAGATATGTGATTCCGAAAACTGATCAGGATGTACAATTCCCGAGTGGCGAAGTTTGGATGTATGATTCCAGCAAGAAGACCTAGTGAGTCAGATTGACATCAAGGAGGTAACTTGACATATGGTAAGTCACTGGAGGAGAATGACTAAGTGAGGATGCGTCCCGGTTGAGAGGACAATAGACGTTGGTTTAATTTAAGCATATTTCAGAAATCTAAATTGAGACCCTGACTAGATCCTAGTGTGGAAGATAGGTCTAAATCATAAATTAATCTTATTATTAATGTGCTAATGTCGTTTTGCATGTTAGATATTGTCGTGTTGGACTAACCTAACTTGCAGGGCAAAAGGAGCAAAAAAGCATCGAGTGAACAGTACCCGAGGCACCTTTAAGCACTGGAAAGCGCCTTCGTATTGTTCATGGAAGGTACCTTCAGTGCTATAGAAGACACCTTCCAAGGGATAAAATTCAGATTTTATCGCAGATAAGGAGCAACGAGTTTAGGATCAGATTTGACACGTTGGAGGCGCCTTCAAGGCTATAGAAGGTGCTTTCCACACTCTTTATAAGGGCGTCTCGAGGAGTCTTCAAAGTACAACTTCTATACGAGCTTCTACGCGCCCGATCAGCTTTTCGACTGCTCCGGCTTCTTGCTGCTACCCTGCTATGACTCTACTATGCCCGACTGCTACTGAGAAGTCGTCTAAGCACCGAGCTCGATACGACCATCTACAAAAATATTTAGTTACACAATTTAATTCCTGTACGTAATTTTTGTAAACAGAAAATGTAGCTTGTTACACTCTTCCAGTTCTTGTGTATTAAATCCCCTCTTCAGGTGGTTCCGGAAGAGATTTTTAGTGGATTACCCGTCGATAGGTCCGCAGGACCAAAATGGTACTAAAATTTCCCTAACAGAGTCCACCATGAGGGGTCGTGCTGGCAGGCACGACCCATGTCCAAAATGACCATTTTATAGAGCCTAACACGGGCACTCGTGCCAACCGACACAGGATTGTGTCAGCCTTGGATTACACTACAGACTAAATTTCAAATGTCCATAACTTTTGGCTTGGTTTGAGCTACAGGTTGTACCACCTATGGAAATGTAGATAATTTTCAAAATTTACAACTTTGATTCAGGGTCCAACCCGAGAAATCCAGATTTAAGGGTTGAAAAATCTATTTTGATGGGAGCTATTTAAATCTGTAGATCTGGACAAGGAAGTATAAAAGGATTAAGGAAACCCTTTCTTGAATCATCTTGGACCAGATGACTTCCTTCCCTTCTTGGGAAGAGGGTTTTCCCCTCTTGGGGAGCAACCATCTTCATCCATTTTGATGATTCGTCCATCTTCGGAGTAAGGAATCATTCCAAAGACATTGGGAATCTTCTCCTTAAGCATTTCTTTATCTTTATTCTCTAATTTAGATTGTATGAATGCTTCTCTTAGTGTCTTTAGTTTGTAATTCCCTCGTTATGGAGTAGTTCTCTTGATTCTAGGAGTAGGGATTAGCTCCTTTGATGTCTAAATACTATTCTGTCTAATCTATTGAGTTCGCATGTACTTGTTCAATGAAATATGTATTTATGGTCCGGGCATACTATGTATACATGATCTCAATGCCAAAACACGAGATTTGTATCTGGTGTGGACAAATCACAAGTGCATGGCTATGCCATTATGTAATAAAGATTGAATCCACAGTGATTGATGATTGAATACTAGCTTACTAAATAGATTTAATTATCCAAACCAAATCAGAAAATGAGTGTGCCATGAACTCAGAAATCAAAGGATAAAATGGAAATAGAAAAGAGAGAGAAAGACATATAAATCAGTAAGACAGTGAAGCAGTAGTAGTCTAACTAGAAAAGACCCTCTCAAACAGTAGTAATGTAACAGAGAAACAGAAACAAGGCAGAAAGGGGTGTAGTCAATCAGAGAGAAAGTGATTCTAAAACTTCAGTTTTACTTTTATGCAAGTAAATACTTGATCTAAGTTTGAATCCCTATTGTCAATGTTGATTTATGTAGGTAAACTATCCTATGTAACCGGTGCAAACTTTTGGAGCTACACTGATGTATTAATGTCAATGATCAGCTACTTTTGGAGTGAACCAAGTTAGGGATCGTAACCTAAGTAGGGCCCCATCATGAGACCCCATGACCTCTAAATGCCCATTCTCTTACTATGTAACGACGAATTAAGATTAATTCATTAAGTTCTGTGATAATCTAGGACTCCTCATGGCTTACCAATCTACTTTCATAGCTGACTCCCCGCACCTCAATTTTCTATGGGTCAGAGGGTCGAATTCTTCTTTTGGTTTATCTTCGAATCCCTCATAGGATATGAATTTCATACTTTTGGTATCAAGATCGTGATAACATATTAGATCCAGAACACAAATCACATATCATGGAATAAGAGCATACAAACATGTTTGGATAAAAAGAGATAGCATTTACATTGCAAGAGCTACTCCCTAATCCTAGAATCTAGAGTTTACCTCATAAACGTGGGGTCACAATCCCAACCATGATTACAATCCAGAAATCAAATTACAATCTTAGAAAAATAGAGAAAAGAGAGAAGAAGCTTAGGCTTGATCAAAGATTCTGCTTCCTTGATGCTCTTGTCCTTCCTCCTTCACCCAGATGGCGTGGTTCTCCCTTGGATCTCGTCCACAAGCCTCCTTCGAATCCTCAGACGATTCCCAGATCGGATCCCATTCAAAATCGATGTGAGGAGCTTAAATAGGCAAGGAGGTGGAAACCTGACATGGGTCGTGCTGCTGGGCATCGGCGCCCGTGTCAGGCGCTGCTTCTTTAAGGTGTGGGTGAGCACTATTGGGACCGATTATGTAGCTAGAGGGGGGGGGGGGGGGGGGGGGGGGAATAGCTCGGTGCCCTCGTCTTGCTCTTCGTTGCTTGTTTCTTCAAGATATGCAGCGGAAAATACAAAGAAACAAAATACACAACGCTAACAAGAGGATTTACTTGGCATCCACCTCACAAGAGGTGACTAATCCAATGATCCACACACTCACGTACCCTCCACTATGAAAACACTCCTTTATGTAACTACCAAAGGCGGAGAAGCCCTACAAGTTCACACTACAAGAAGAAAAGGAAAGGGAGCAAAATACAAGCAAAAGCTTACACGTTTGCACAGGAAAAATCCTAAGCCTAGATTTCTTCTTCTTTTGTAGATCCGCCTCCTTGGAAATGCCTGCAAGAACCCTCAAGATCTAGCGTGAGAACTGTGGAGAAGTGGCTGGAGTCGCTATAAGGATCGGAAATGAAAGCCGTGGAAGTTCTACCGAAGGAATCGAACGCCTGCAGCTAAATATGATGGCAACGGTCGGATCCGGATCGATTGGATTGCTCCCAATCGATCGGGGAGGCTTTGGATCGATCAACCGATCGATCCAGAGAGCCTCTATGCTCTCGGGAATTGCCTGGATCAATCAGCTGATCGATCCAGCCTTTATCGTGCATAACCGCGACCCCCAATTGATCCACTGATCGATTGGGGGCTCTGGATCGATCGGTTGATCGATCCAAAGCTGTTTTGTGCGATCGCGCACTTCTCCCAATCAATCCACTGATCGATTGGGAGGAGGCTTATCGCGAAGACTCGCCCAATCGATCAGCCGATCGATTGGGCATGAGCCAATCGATCGGCTGATCGATCCAGCTCATGATTTCTCCCAAAATCAAGTCTAAAGTCTCTTAAACCAACATCCGGTCAACCATGACCTGTTGGTTCATTGTGCCTAGCATCCTGTCACCCTTGACCTGCTAGGACTTTCTCACCAAGTGTCCGGTCAATCCCTTTGACCCACTTGGACTTTTCTCCTCGTGTCAAGTATCCAGTCAATCCCTTTGACCTACTTGGACTTTCCATCTCATGCCAAGTATCCGGTCAATCCCTTTGACCTACTTGGTCTTTCCAACACCAGATGTCTGATCAGCCTTGATCCATCTGGATTTCCTCGTGCCTGACTTCACTCACTAGGACTTTCTTCTGCCTAGCTTCACTCACTAGGTCTTTCACCTGACTTCACTCACCAGGATTTCCTTCTGCCTAGCTTCACTCACTAGGTCTTTCACCTGGCTTCACTCGCCAGGATTTCCAATCTGCCTAGCTTCACTCACTAGGACTTTCCTTCTGCCTGGCTTCACTCACCAGGACTTTCCAGTCAAGTATCCAGTCACTCTTGACCTACTCGACTATTCTTCACAGTCTCCCCATATGAACAATTGTACATGCAATCTCCATATATTGACTACATGTATTGTCAAACATCAAAACCACAACATCAAGACTCGAGCTTGACTCAATTCAAGCTCAGTTAACACGGTCAACCTTGACTTGGGGAATATTGCACCAACAATCTCCCCCTTTTTGATGTTTGACAATACCTTCTTTAAGTTAGGCTAATCCCATAGCCTCAACCTTCTTCATGCCACTAGGTAATGAAGACGTAAGTTAAACCCTACATTCTCCCCCTAAGAGGGCAAACTCCCTATTAGATAATGACGACCTAACTTAAACCCTTCATTCTCCCCCTATTGGCACACATCAAATTCATTCCCCATCTTTGGGCACACATCAAAAACAAACTCTTCTCCTGAAGAGTTACCCTTTGTTGTTTACAACTTCACTCGTTGCTCACAACCCAAAAATGAAGGTCCCATACCCTCCATTTTCATTAAATGCTCATCCTTGAGCAAACACTACTTAAATAACGAAGATATCCACTCTCCATTATTTTCAAATGCTCAACCTTGAGCATATTCGCTAAAGAAGGTTAACCACCTTCTAAGGTGTATGAAAAGTATTTTTCATGTTCTTAAAGAGTAACTCCCCCTAAAGACATGCACGAAACTTCTGTCATTGCACCAACAATGACTTGGAATCCCTAAACCTTTAGGAAACCCAAAATTAGAAGTTTTGAGGTTCATAAATTCAATAATGAAACCAAACCTCAACCTAAACCTCTACTTAGTCTTCCTTAACCAATCCATCCTTGTTTTCATCATGAAAACTCCCCTTAAATGTTTACAAATGTGTTTTGAGGGGGTTAGGAATGGTTACCTAGACTAAAGATGGTCCAAAATGCTGAAATCAGACTTTACTAGCCAAAATCAGCATTCCCAATCGATTGGAGTTGGGTTCCAATCGATTGAACCAGCTTGAATCGATCCACTGATCGATTCAGGAGGGCTGGATCGATCGGTGGATCGATCCAGGAAGCTTCTGTTCGCGAGAAGCTTGCTCTCAATCGATCGGCTGATTGATTGAGGCACTTCAATCGATCCACTGATCGATTGAAGCTTTGAAAAGGCTGAAATTCAATTTCAGTCAATTTCAGAAACCCTTAGAAAAATTTACAAAATTCTAAAAATCACAAAAATTTGTGTAGACATTGTTTAGGACATATATTATCATAGAAAAATAGTTTTCTAAGAAAATACTTCATATTTTCAAAGATTGACACAAACTAGAAAACTTGTGAAAACTTTAGTGTTTTCTTCTAAGTTTGTGCCTAACTAATCAATGATGATTACTATCAAAAGATAGCCTTCATCAAGGTTTTCCAAAAGCATTTAAAATTATTTTCAAAACTAATATCCAACCATGTTCCTTGTGCTCCATGCACATGACTTTTACGTTAGCTTTCCCAATGATTGGAAAACACATAACTATGTGTTTTGATGAACCTAAAACTCAAAAGAATGCACTAAATCAACATCTTGAATTTTATTCATCATTCTAACATCTCACTTGTATCTAATGTGTACTAAAAACACATACAAGTCACCTTATAGGTCTTTGTGAGATGTAAAATTTGGGTTTTGCCCTAATCTAAGGATCATGCATATCTACCTAGGCATTTTAGAAATATTTAACATCCACCAAGGATGTTTCTTATTAATGAATGTCATTTGATCCTTAAATTTCAAGAAATTAAACATAATGCATGATGGTGTTATGGCATACATCAAACATAAATAATTTTCAAAAGAAAATTTCCTATGACTATATGATGTATGTATGACATGACATGATATTTTTGTGTTTTTCATAATAGAGCATGAATGCAAAAATGAACATGATGTCATGACATATAATAAGCAACCAAAACATGGCAAATTAGCATAAATAAAATACCTAGATTATCTATTTAAGTATCCTAAAATTTTAGGTAACTTAACATTAAACCTAGATTGCCCCTATTTTATCAAGAAAATGCCAAAACCCAACTTGACATTTCTTTTACTCTTAATTTGTTGTGCCAATTGAAATTAACTATATTTCTCAAATTTTGGCACAATCTACTCTTCTAAAAATCACCATTTGAGTTAAGGCATAGATTGCCTTTAATCCCTTAAGAACATACCAAAAACCTAACTTGGTATTTCTTATGATTTTCCCAATTTTTGTCAATTAAAATATCATCCAATTTATCAAATTTGACGCATTTTACTCTTATAAGAGTAAATAACACTTCTTTTCATTTTCAAAGGTTAACAATAACCTTGAAAATGCTCTTAGAGTGCCAACTTTATCATGATTGGGTTAACTACCCTTTCAATTAGAGTTGACACTCTCTAACCCATCTATGGGGTAGAGAAAATGCTCCTAGGAACCCAAAACCTATTGGTGCTCCTTGGATGCTCTAGGTACTCGCTAGAGATAACTTCCCTAGATACCTTCCTAGTGACCTTGTTAGGCTTCTTAGAAGCCTTGGTCACCTTTTCTAGGTCAACCCTAGGGTTTTCTTCCCTTGTGACCTTTTTAGTGACTTTGTTAGACTTCTTAGAAGTTTTAGTCACCTTAGTTGCAAAAATACTCTTAGGAATAACCTTCCTAGTATTTTTGGCTTGACCATTTGACCTAGTATTGGTTCCATAACTGTATGGAACCCTATGGTAAGAAATTATATCCTTCTTAACCTTAAGTTTGTATCCCAAACCTCTATGGCCATTAGAGGACTTTTGTACTCCTAGACCTAGGCTATGCTCATTTTGCCCTTTTAGGATATTTTCCATCCTTTTTAGGGTCTTTTCTAATTTATCAAGTCTTGACCTCAAGACTTGATTTTCCACCATTAAGTCCTTAGTTTTTGGTTTTTCATTAACACCATGAGCATTTTTATTTCTAGACACATAACTAAAATTCTTAGTTTCTTTGTCTAGATTTTTATCTACCTTCCTAAACCTAGGTGTCATAGTTTTAGCATGTAGAGGTACATGTTTTTCTTTAAACCTCTCATGCTTTCTATTCTTATGATAAATAACATTAAAATGATAAAAATTAGAACTTGCATGCTTTTTACCATTATTTAAAGGAGTAGGCTCAATAAATGATATCTTTCTTTTTACCTTGGAGGCTCCCCCTTGAGTTGTGCTTCCTCCATGAGCCTTGACCGCTTTCTTCCCCTTGAGACATTGGCTCCTATAATGTCCCTTTTGATTGCAAGAGAAACACACAATGTGCTCCTTGCTCTTCTTTGTTGTGGGGACGGTCTCCTTTGGCTTCTCCTTGCCCTTTGGTGCCACTTGGCCCTTTTTCTTGGCCAATTTAGGGCATTTTCTCTTATAATGTCTATGCTCCCTACACTCAAAACATATGATATGATTTTTATTTTTATTTGAAACATTTATACCTTCATGTGTAGGGATGACATCTTCTCCTTTTGATCCGGAGGTAGAAGCTTCCTCTTGATCCGATAATGATGCTCCTCCAATAGATTCGACTCGACTTGTGGAGGTGGAAGCTTCTTCATCCTCTTCTTCTCTTGACCCGGATGTGAAGACTTCTCCTTCTTCTTGATCTGGTGTCGTTGAAAATTGCTCCCCCTCAATCCTAGAGGTGGAGGCTTCTTCATCTTCATCTTCTATAAGAAACAAAGAGTATGCACTCTCTTTGCCCTTTTTGTTGCATTCCTTTGAAGATGAAGCTTCTTGGACTTCTTCTTCTTCGGAAGTTGAGCATCTCTCAACCTCGGAGTTCTTTTCCTCTTGGTCTTGATCCAATGAGTCACCATCTTTGGATTCTTCTTGATCTTGTACAGTGGAGGAGATCTCATGAATCTTTGCCAACTTGCTCCATAGCTCTTTGGCATCCTTGAATTCTCCAACATGAGCCAAAATATTGCTTGGCAATAAATTGACCAAGAGCTTGGTCACTTTATCATTTGCTTTGCTCCTTTAAACTTGCTCTTGACTCCATTTGCTTTTCTTGAGAGGCTTGCCCTTGGAGTTTGTTGGAGCTTCAAAACCTTCCATAAGAGAAAACCATTGCTCTATCTCCATCATCAAGAAATTCTCGATCTTTGATTTCCAAAGATCGAAGCTTGTTGAAGTAAATGATGGAGGCACACTTGTATCGAATCCAAACCCGTCTTAGAATTCCATCTCGAAGTTGAGCTTCTTGAATTCTTTGACTTTGATGAATTTGCTCCAACTTCTTCATCCTCTAGCTTGTTGACCCTTCCGGCGATGATTCCGATGAAGAGCGGCCTTGCTCTGATACCACTTGTTGGGACCGATTATGTAGCAAGAGGGGGGGGGGGTGAATAGCTTGGTGCGCTCGTCTTGCTCTTCGTTGCTTGTTTCTTCAAGATATGCAGTGGAAAATACAAAGAAACAAAATACACAACGCTAACAAGAGGATTTACTTGGTATCCACCTCACAAGAGGTGACTAATCCAAAGATCCACACGCTCACGCACCCTCCACTATGAAAACACTCCTTTAAGGTAACTACCAAAGGCGGAGAAGTCCTACAAGTTCACACTACAAGAAGAAAAGGAAAGGGAGAAAAATACAAGCAAAATCTTACACGTTTGCACAGGAAAAACCCTAATCCTAGATTTCTTCTTCTTTTGTAGATCCGCCTCTTTACTTGGAAATGTCTCTAAGAACCCTCAAGATCTGGCGTGAGAACTGTGGAGAAGTGGCTGGAGTCGTTGTAAGGATCGGAGATGAAAGTCGTGGAAGTTCTACTGAAGGAATTGAACGCCTGTAGCTAAATATGATGCCAACAGTCGGATCCCGATCGATTGGATTGCTCTCAATCGATCGGGGAGGCTTTGGATCGATCAACTGATCGATCCAGAGCACCTCTGTGCTCTCGGGAATTGCCTGGATCGATCAGCTGATCGATCCAGCCTTTATCGCGCATAATCGCGACCCCCAATCGATCCACTGATCGATTGGGGGCTCTGGATCGATCGGTTGATCGATCCAAAGCTGTTCTGTGCGATCGCGCACTTCTCCCAATCGATCCACTGATCGATTGGGAGGAGGCTTGTTGCGAAGACTCGCCCAATCGATCAGCCGATCGATTGGGCATGAGCCAATCGATCGGTTGATCGATCCAGCTCATGATTTCTCCCAAAATCAAGTCAAAAGTCCCTTAAACCAACATCCGGTCAACCATGACCTGTTGGTTCATCGTGCCTAGCATCCGGTCACCCTTGACCTGCTAGGACTTGCTCACCAAGTGTCCGGTCAATCCCTTTGACCCATTTGGACTTTCCTCCTCGTGCCAAGTATCCAGTCAATCCCTTTGACCTACTTGGACTTTCCACCTCGTGCCAAGTATCCGGTCAATCCCTTTGACCTACTTGGTCTTTCCAACACTAGATGTCTGATCAGCCTTGATCCATCTGGATTTCCTCGTGCCTGGCTTCACTCACTAGGACTTCCTTCTGCCTAGCTTCACTCACTAGGTCTTTCAACTGGCTTCACTCACCAGGATTTCCAATCTGCCTAGCTTCACTCACTAGGACTTTCCTTCTGCCTGGCTTCACTCACCAGGACTTTCCAGTCAAGTATCCAGTCACTCTTGACCTACTCGACTCTTCTTCACAGTCTCCCCATATGAACAATTGTACCTACAATCTTCATATATTGACTACATGTATTGTCAAACATCGAAACCACAACACCAAGACTTGAGCTTGACTCAATTCAAGCTCAATCAACACGGTCAACCTTGACCTGGGGAATATTGCACCAACAAGCACCACCCGTGTGATTGGGCACGTGCATCCATGCTCGCTATTGGTGGTTGAGCATGGCTCATGCCGCTGGACACAGACACTCTGGTTTGGTAGTAGAGAAGAACATGGGTCCTGCCGCTGGGCACGGTCGCCTATGTTTCTCCAACAAAAAGGAACACAAGTCATGACACTAGGCACAACCGCCCGAGTTTCTCCAACAAAAAGGAACATGAGTCGTGCTATTGGGCACGACCGCCAGTGTTTAACCTTGTGATCTTCCTTGATCTTCAATCCTACTTTTTGCTCTGTTTCACGCCCTAACATAGGAAATACACAAGAGCACTACCATGAACTAGAAATAAATCGAAATGAAGCATTATGATATGAAATCATGAGTTAATTTCATGAAAAGTTGGTCAAGAAATGTATCAAAGCTAATCAGAAATCTCTATATAAAATAAATGTATCAGTCTCCCACAAGGATTCAGGGATGAGCTGAAAGGAGAACCCAATCCTCCGACCTGTAGAAACTCGAGACGTGGAAAGTCGACTATGAAAGTAGATCGATATGTCACAAGGAGCAATAGCTTGTCATACATCTTAATGGATCAATCCCAATTCATCATCACATGATAGGAGAAGGGTTATTTGGGGGTCGTGAGATTTCATGATAGGGTCTTCTTGGGAAAGTGATCCCTAATTTCAACCGCTTTGAAATTAGGCGACGAATTTGAATTGATATGCCGGTGTAGTTTCAAAAGTCTACATCAGATACCATAGGATAATTGATAAAATTATTTTTATCGTGATACGATATCAAAAGAATTAAGTACCAAATCTATCTATGCTAGTATAGCATAGGGTCAACTCGAGTCGTCTCCTAACGAATGTAATGATAGGATGATAATTTTGGATTGCTTGTTATTTATGTTTTGGGGATTTTTAATATGGAAATGGGGGTTGTTTGATTTTTTATTCTAAATTTAATAAATGAAAAGTAAAACAAGTAAGAAACTAATCTAATGCTTAAAGGAAATCTAACTAAATGCCAATAATTAATCCACAACGCATTGTCACTCTACGCTATGAGTTTCACCATCAACTCAATTAATCTAAGGAATAAAATAGTAAAACATTAAATGAAACTTAATCTAGTAAATGAAAGACAACGCAAGTAATGAGAACTAAATCTAACCTAACTACAATTGCAGAAAATAAAAAGCAACATGAAGTAAAGCATCAACGAAACTAAGCATAGAATGAAACCTAGAGCATTAAAGAAATTTAATCTAACCTAATTGCATTCAAATGAAAAACAAACATCATAGAAACATAAAACATCTAACTAACAAAGCATTGCAAGAAGTGACCTAAAGAAATTGCATCAATTAAATTGTATCTAATGGAAGAGACAATTCATCAAACAGATTGTTGGCATAAATTGAGTAAATCAAGTGTGTGCAAAGTGAACATGGGAGATCATCAATTACAAGCATTCATCAATGCTAAATAAACATCAACAATCAATTCAAAGAAAACAACCATACCAAAGAGGGTTGCTATCGAAATCTGATGAAGAGGAAGTGTTGCTGATGAAGAGGAAATGGGGATGGCCGGAGACACTTCTGACGGATGGGCTCTCTTCTTCTAACTCGAAGAAGAGAGGTGGAAGGAACATAGATGGAGTCTCTTCCTAACCTGGTTGAGGATGGCGACCTGTGGGATGATGGCCGACGGTGGAAGGATGAACCCACTCCTTCTAACCCGAAGGAGAGATGTGGATGTGCCGATGAGGTGCGGATCAGTTGACGAGAAGCAACTCCGGTTGGCGATGGTGTGAGGAGGAAGAAGGAGCAATAGCTTTGGTTGTAGCGGAGAGGGAAGGAAATCGAGGATGATGGAGGAGAGACAAGCTCCGGCCTGCGGTGATGGATGAGCAGAGGTGGCCGTCGATTGTTGGTGAAGGAGGAAGAAGAAGTGGCGGCGGTAGGTAATGGTGTGTGGAGAAGCTACATGCAATCTTCCCTCCTCTGTTCGTCCACGTGAGAAGAAGAGGAAGGGTTTTTCTTCCTCCGATCTAGGCCGTCCATTCAATAGGAGTGGATGTGAGGTTCAGATTTGATGATAGAGATGATTGGTGGCTTGATCTCCTTCTTGATGAAGCAAAGGTCCACATTGTTTCAGATTTTGATCAAGGATAGGATGCTTAGATTTGAATGAAGGAACAAGATCTCACTAGATCTAGATCAACGGTTCATATTGATTCAGCTTGATCTCCTTCATTTGATCTCCAAATCAAGTTAAATTTGATTCGACTCAACCATAATCCATGACTCTTTGGATTTTCTACAAAACCACATTAAAAACATGAGATTTAACTACATAATTATAGGAAATTTATAATTATGTTCAAAATATGTTCTTACTTGCAATACATAATATAAACACAAAATTAAGCATACGAGAAGGTAAAAATACTAAGTATAAGAGCCCAGATAATAAATAAAAATACTAGTTATCAATTACCTACATGAATTACTATTGAAGATAGGAAACTAAATATAAATTAGATATTTACAATTATTTAGGTGAAATCAAAGTCCTAGAATCATTTTCTCATTCACTCACTTCCCTAACTCACCTCTCTTCTCTGCCTATCTCTTAATTCTCTTTTGCTTGCATCTCTCTCAACTCTCTCTCGTTCTCCCTAGCTTGTCTATGACTTCAACTACCCATGATTCTCTAGATAACCATGTTTTCTCGTGGGATCGATATGTTTTTATTACTTGACAACATTCTATGTGCTTACGAAAATATCACATCAGCTGGGCCTGATTTCCTTTGGGTCACATTTGACTCACTTTGACTTTGATTGACAGCTCAACATAACTTTTGACCACACGAGATAGGTGGGGGTTGCAAGATTTTGCCATATTACAAGCCTCCCCCTTAAGTCTAGTCGAAGGATGCATGGTTCAACTAACTAGACTGTGTTGAGTTGTTATTTGCTTACCAAGCTTGCCTCTTCTAAATGCTGAACTAAGCTGTCGACATTTCAGTAGGATAACTGGTCGAGTCCTGGTTGTAAGGGAGATAAGGCACCACATTTAATGAACACGATATGTAAGATTGCGTATCATCTTTATGATTGGCATGTCGTACCGTCTCCTTAATGATCGACGTGCAATATCTATCTCAAACCGCGAGGGCACCTTACATCATTAATTGTGAAGGCATGCGGTGATGTCGCCGCTAACGCAACCTAGATCCGATGGTGGCGATGCATTGCCGCTTATTTGGTCTCAACATTTGATGGTTATTTTTAAACCATCATGGAGATCGATATGTCACTTCGAAACTTGTCATTGCTGCACTTTTAACGAAGATAAATTATGTCATGATCGTGGCTGTTCGGCTGAGCGACCTGACGGTTGTGATGAGATGTCACCATCTCTTTCTCGCCATCCAATGGCTCGACAGGCCAACGTGACAACCCTATTGTGTCATCGCCAAGGTATATTAATGACACCTTCACTCGCGTTCATCTGTTTCTGTGTCTTTGTCTTTCTGCAACCTTTGGCTTCCAATGATATCATAAGTTTGTTGTCCCTGCTTCTCCTATTCTTGACTCCTTGACACTCCCCCCTACTTTTCATCTTTGATTCCATGGCCGCCGATGACTCATAAGATCTTTGGTATGAGGCCCAATGAATCATATATATGAGGGTTGCAAAATCGTAACTCCGGCTACAATTCGGTATCCCTACCGATCACAAGATCTACATCTTGACGCTGGAGAATAGGCCATACAAACCGCCAATAGATTATATCACTTGTTTCCAGGGCCAACTATCTAGCGGCCTGAGGTTTTCTATTCCCCCTTCATTCAAGACCTTGCCTTCTATTTCTAGATCCCTTTGTCCCAATTAGCTCCCCAATTGTTACCATTTGGTTTGTGGTGCCTTCATTATCTGTTGGCTATACCAAGTTCCTCTCGATTCCATTCTTTCTTTTGCCCGAGATGTGTAGAGCATGGAGTCTTCTATTTTATGGTTAATCCTGAGTGTAATTTCCTTAGTGAATACCCATCTTCACACGAGGGGTAGAAGGGTTGCTTTATTTTTATCAAGGCCCCATAGTCGTATACTTGGTCAACTGTCTGGTGAGATAATGTGTAGTATAAACCAGAGCGGGCATATCTAGAAGCGACTGAGATCCTGACGGCTAAAATTCAATGTCAATCAATTAGTGGAGAATGAGGCCCTACTCTATTGGGTCGGGCTAAGTTAGAATGTTGTTGAACTAGAAGAACCACTGAATAAGACACTGCTTTTGTTAAACTTCCTTATTATTGACTATATTTTCTTATTACTATAGATCAAATTATGTTGAATGCCTCCACGAATAAGAAGCTAAAGTGGGAACTGACGTAGGAATGTGGGTCTCTACGGATGCGACCAAGCGATCATCTGAACTACTGCCACCGCGCCCTTCAATTGTGGGTGAATCATTTGGGACTGTTGTTGAGACCTTGTGGGTTGTGGCCGAGACCAAGGTGCTTGCTCCCAAGACCCCTGACTCTATTGCACCGACCCTGTGGTGGTTGAGATGCAGATCCTATTTTTTGAGCTGGAGGAGTCCCTCGATATTGCTAAGCTTAAAGCTGAGCCTGAAGCCAAAATTGAGATCTGACCATGGAAGAGTGACCGGACTCCCATGCAAACATCATCTCCTAGTCCAAACCAAATGGCTCAAGGTAAGAGCCAAAAGTCAACAATCGAGGTGAGACCATGAAGAAGCGGAAGTTAATCTGGCTTTCGAGGGAGGATGTTTTGGCACCTCGACTGATAAGGAGCTACCTTGCCGAAGCGCACACCAAGGAAAAATCTGAGGCATCCAAGGCTTTGGCACCTGTTGCTACTCCAACCTCTGAGTGGGCACAGTCGATTGCTAGTAGAACGACTCGCCATCGTATGTCTTTATCTTCTGAACCGTCTCGGCTGAGCTACGACTCTGTATTGTCGCCTCGGACTCATCGGAGTGTAGAGAGGCCAAGGGGGCATAGCCCCTCTCTCACTCAACAGCTCCGAGCTTATGAGATGGGCATCCTGCCTCGCTTGAGTTTCCTGCCTCGCTTGAGTCTCTTAGACCCAAGTAAGAATTTGGTGGGCTCCATTCTAAAGGTATGCTATACTATTGATATTAAACTCGAAGCGTATCTACTGACTGTGTCCTGGTGTTATAGTCAGAAATGGAGTATAAGGGATTGTACTCCCACCTTCTCACCAAAGTAGTATAAAATGATGGACGGTTGGATTGAGTTGGAAAGCCAGGGAATTCGGCTAGTCATGTCACAAGGCCCAACTAACACTACAAAAAATAAAGGATTTGGGATAAAATTGGGGACGAATTTTAAAAAAAAATTCGTTGTAAAAATTTTTGCGACAAAATTTGGGACGAAAATTTTTTCGTCCCAAAATGGTTGATACCAACTTTTGGAACGAATTATGGATTGTTGCAAATTTAGGGACGAATTTGGGGACGAATTTGGCGACGAAAAATATTTTCGTCCCCAAATTTGTTGCAAAAAAGTATAGAAATTTACAACGAAAACTGTTTTTGTTGCAAACCTAGGAACAAATTTAGGGACGAATTTACATAAATTTTCCGCCAAAATTGTCTTGATTTTTGCAACAAATTTGGGGACGAATTCGGTGACAAATTATATTTTGTTGCCAAGTTTGTCCCTAATATTGCAACGAATTTGGGGACAAATTCGGTGACAAAATTATTTTTGTTGCCATCTTTGTTCCTAATTTTGCAACGAATAATAAATTTGTTGCAAAACTGGCAACGATAAATTTTCGTCCCAGAATTCGTCCCAAATTCTGGGACGAAATTTGGGACGAAATTTGTGGATTCGTCCCAAAATTCGTCCCAGATTCTGGGACGAATCCACAATTCGTCCCAGATTTTGGGACGAATTTTGGGACGAATTTTGTGGATTCGTCCCAAAATTCGTCCCAAAATCTGGGACGAATTCTGGGACGAAAATAATTTTGTCCCAAATTACGATAGAATTGGGACAAATAATTTTCGTTGCCAAATTCGTCCCTATTTCAAATAATTTTTTCCAGCTTCAATTTCTTTCTACAATACAATCCAAATACATACAAACCAAATTCAAATAACAAATAATATGCATTCAACACATCCTAATTTAACATTCAACACATAGAAATTTAACATTCAACACATCGATCAACTCATAATTCAAGAAGTATAAAGTTTGCAACAAAGTTTACAATATCCATCTTGTTTAAGCTACTAGAAAATATGATACAAAGTTCAACAACCCAATGTTTTATAAGTCCATCATCCATCCAACAACACTAAGAATACATATAGTCATCTTCATGTGCCACAAAATCTTTGATCCCCATCAAATCTCCTTTACCTACATAACAATAAACAAATAAACTAGATCATGTCTAACAAGAAAGATTGTAAATATTATACGATATGGCCATGTAAAAAGAATAATTGGAAACAAAACATAAATGTGAAATTCCTTAAACATTCTAATAAAAGCCCTAATTCTAATAAAAGTCATATTTACCAACGATATGAATCATTCATGTCATAACAACGGTAAATAAAATTATAAGAATTATTTTGAAGCTAAGTACATGTATCGTAACTACGATACAACCTAATATAATTGACACATCATATAGAGAGAAAGAGAGAGAGATATTGTGAAGTATGGTATTAGGGTTTAAATTTTCTCACTTAGTTAACTTTATTTTTCATTTTAATTTGCTGAATTTATAGTTTTGTCTTTGGTTGATATTTAATGTAAACTAAAGGATGTTTAAAATAATTGTTCATTTCATTGTGTTAACTAGTTGACAATTTTATATGAATAACTTTAGCACATTTTTAACAACTCTTTACAAAATATTAAGGTAGGAGGATGCATCGTTATCTAGTAAAGAATTTTAGAATAGTGTAATGTAATTCTAGATGAAATATAAAACTTTTATGTATCTATATAGTTATGAAACTATACATAGATCAAATTCAGAACTTTTATGCATCATTATCATTGAAGACAAAACAAGAAAGAGCAACTTATCAAAAAGAATGAACACAATTAAACAACTATTTAAAGCTAATTTTAACATAATTATTTAAAGTTAACTTTATATAATTAAACAACTATAACATAATTATTTAAAGCTAACTTTATATATAGATCAGTCAATGCATATTAAAGAACTTAGGAATACCGAAAAGAGGTGAACAAATACAGCTGTCTTCAACTACACTGAGATCAGACCAACTTGAGACCTGCACAAACAACATTATCAAATCAGGAAAAAAAATAAAGTCAAAGTATTAGAGACTTCATTCATATTGCCTAATTATGCTTTAATTTTGTTACTGGTACACAACTAAGAATCATATAGATTAGTCTACGTCAAAGATAAGTCATCTCATACATTGACAGTGGAACAGTGCAAGAAGACAACAGACTTAACCTACAAATGGCAGAGTTGAAAAGTTAAAAAACCATTGATTAATGTGTAAAGCAGTAAACATAAGAAAAAAAAATCATCATACATTATTAAAATTATCAAAAATCATCACCGCCATCATCGTTATCATCGTAGGCATCATCATCGTCATCATTGGGAGGATTCTGACTTTGAGCGGAGCTCAACTGAAGGTGTTGCATGACAAATTCTTGTTGTCGGCGCATTTCTCTAATGTCTTTCTCCAAATTAGCCCGTTCTAGGTCTCTTTGCACCCTTTCTTGGTCTCTTTGCGAAATTATTTCCTTCAGATGGCTAACCTCATCAGTCAAGGTATTTACTTGGGTCGTAAGTGCTGATGTGGAGGAAGAAGTTCCAACTAATCTTTGGGTTCTACTCAAGGAACCCATCCCCAATATCCTTCCCCCTTTTGGTCCTCCACTGGCCTCTAACCATAAACTCCAATTATTGCCAACAGACTCCTCAGACCCCTGACTATCGATACCAGCTTGTGAGCATGTTTGAGCTAGCTCGAGTTGATCATATTTTTCCTGTTTTGTAAAACACATACGATATTGATTAGATATAATAGAAACACATATAATATTAAGACAATAATGGTAGGTAACTAATTAAATTTAAACCATATATTAAGGTAAAATAAAAATTAATTCCAACCTTGACTGCTTTTGCTCTCGCCCCACTCCATGTGTTATCTTTTTTTTAAAAGTGCGAGTGAAAGCATCAATGAAAGAAGGCTCCTTCCCTGTCTCCTTGGTCTAAAAAAACATTATTTCAAATAACGAAATAATTTGATATATATTAAAAATTTGTGAAAGAGTGAAACTATTACCATTCTCCGTCTATGCTCATCTATGTTAATGGAGCCTCCCGCATATATAGCACTTGAGTCACCAGAATTGTGAGATTGATTCATTCTATTCAGGTCACTCCTTTGTTTACTTTCCTCCGTTGCCCAAAATAGAGTGATCCTCTCCCAATTTTCTTCAGTGATGAAGTTTGGTTTTTTCCGCCGACTCTTTGCGTGACTTAATACATGTCTAATGTGATCGCCACATTTCTTTTTAAATATTCTTCGTATCTCCATTTCGTCATTCGGGTCCCAATTATTTAAGCGCTGAAATAGAAATTTATTTTATTATATAATCACTGTAAAATTGAAGTAAAGTTAAGAAAATTTACTTTGAACTCGCTCCACCAAAGTTGTTTTGTGGCTGGTGGAGTGCTTGAATATGTCAAAGAATCTCCTCCCCAATGGTTGTTCACGATCCTATTTATTTCTCGAACAACTTGTACCGGATTTTCAAAGCTGCATTAAATTACAAAATAATGATATTATATAATTAAGATAGATCTAACAAATAAAATATTTTATAGTACTTACGAATCACCGATGGGGACTAAAGGGGCTCTATCATTCCTAAACTCAGCAAATGAGTTTCTTGCTGAGTCAGGAGGATCTGAGTGGACAGGTAACTGTTCTGGGTAAGGTACTTGTGGCGGCGAATATGAAACCGGTGCAGAAGGTACATGAGAAGGGCCCGGCTGATGAAGGGGTGGCATAGGTACACTGGCAGGGGAATATGATGCCGGTGGAGAAGACACATGGGATGGGCCTGCTTGAGTAGGGGGTGGATTAGGTTCACTGGCAGGTGATGGATGTGTCTGGTCCTGTGGTCGCCGTCTACGTCCACCACGTCGAAATATATGCTGGAAATTTCAACAATTTAATAAAGTTAATTACAGATCTAATACATAACAAAGGATAATTAAAAACTTACCATTTTTATGTAAAGATTATGGAAAAGGATGGAGGGGAAATTTATGAAATGTGACCTCTGATGACCTGTAGGAATAAATACAATGTGTTAACAGATAAAGTAAATCAAATTATAAAAGAGACAGTATATACAATAAAATATGGGAAATTTCTTTAAATAAGCTAACAAAACTTACCCATCATCAAAAATCAAAGTCATCATTGTCATTATCATCCTCATCCTCCTCTTCCTCTTCCTCCTCCTCCTCCTCTTCCTCTTCCTCCTCCTCCTCCTCCTCCTCCTCCTCCTCATCATCATCATCATCAATTTCACTTCTATCTACGTTGATTACTACACCGTTGGGATCTCGTAAAGTTGGAATAATATATTCCTCAGTCTGAAAGGTGTTTGAAACTTCCTCTTGTTGATATGCAATGTTTTCCCAACGTGCCTCAATTTTTTTTCGTGCTTTAGTTTTACAAACATCCCACCAATCAATCTTATCGCGTTTCAAACTCGGATATGAAGAATAGAATACTTGAATTGCTTGTTATGCCAACACAAATGGTTCATATCTCTTATAAAATCTCTTATGATTTATTTCAACTAAATTATAATGTGGATGCACTTTCATCCCTCTAACAGGGTCAAACCAGCGACACATAAATAATATAACTTGCATTTGTGGTCCTGGGTATTCTACTTCTATAATTTCATCCAACAAACCATAAAAATCATTACTTGGACCTCCTTCATTGGATGACGATACGCACACCCCACTATTCATGGTATTCTTGCCCATTCCATAGTCTTGAGTATGAAAATTATATCCATTTATGAAATATGCTGGCCAAGTGCGTACGCATGAATTTGGACCCCATGACAGATGGATTAGCCATTCTTGTTCAAGGTGAGATTGATTAGCTTGAACCTAAGGTCAAAACACAAATTGTTAAAAGTATGCATATGTATCACACAAATATAGATTTTTACTTACATATGATTTGAACCATGCAGCAAATTCGTCTTCACAAAATCGGTTGAACTCGTGTGTCGATAATTCAGAATATAAGTTGGTAAATATCCTACTCAAAAAAACATATTGTTACACAAATAATTGAAAAAATAAAGAAATAAAAATAAAAATATATACTTACTCGTAATATGATGATACTTCTGGACAATTTAGTAAAATATATGTTTGGGCTGCTCGCCATTCTTTACCAGTTAAGTATCTTTGTTTACATGGTCCACTTGGTCAACCAAGGTAGTTAAAAATTGAAAATGAGGTAACATTTGGATCAATAGGACCCTCATCATTTCTGCCCGCTCTTCGCCTTTTGCATTGAACATGAGGTTCAAAATAATATGATGCAAAAGTGGTGACTTCCTCCACAATGTATGCATTAACAATAGAGGCTTCAACTCGTGCTTTATTTTTCACCTTTTTCTTCAAATGATATAAGAATCTGTTGAAGATATATAAAATTATATTAAATATATATATATTTAAATAATCCAGGAGTAGAAATATTTTTTTTTCATTCAAACATTCGAATTATACAAATAAGACACTCTACCTTTCAAATGGATACATCCATCGAAAATGAACGGGTCCTCCAACTTTGGCCTCATATGGCAAGTGAACCAAAAGCTGCTCCATGGAGTCAAAAAAAGATGGTGGAAATATTCTTTCCAAATTGCACAAAATGATTGGAATATCTCTCTCTAACTTCTCCATGTGTGAACGTTTCAAAACTGTTGAGCAAATATCATGTAGGAAAATACTTAACTCCGTAATCGCTCCCCATACAAATTGTGGTAAGAGTTCCTTAAAAGCAATAGGAATCAGTCTTTGCATTATGATATGACAATCATGACTTTTGATACCAATTAACTTCCATTCTTTCATATCAACACATCTTCCAAGATTAGAGACATACCCATCTGGAAATTTCAAAGATTTCAACCATTCACATAGGACACGTCTTTGATCCTTATTTAATGTATAAATTGCCTTTGGCTTTGGTCCTCTACTATTTTCATCGACATCAAGAGTGGGTCTTTTACATATGAGTCGCATATCTTTTCTTGCATTGAGATTGTCTTTTGTTTTTCCGGTGATATCCATCACAGTATTTATCAGATTATCAAAAACATTCTTCTCAATATGCATTACATCGAGATTATGATGTATCAAATGACTAAACCAATACGGTAAATCCCAAAATATACTTCGTTTAGTCCATTTATGTGTACTCCCATATTCATAATTTGTACCATATGGTTGTTCAATAACAGAGGGAAAGTGATGCACTCTGTACCAAATATCTTGACCAGTCAATCTCAATGGCGGAAGTGTTCTTTCGATCCTATTTTTAGTGAATTCATCTTTATTCTTTCTGAACTTATGATTTGTTGGTAAGAATTGCCTATGACAATCAAAATAACTTGGTTTCTTTCCGTGTTTCAATCTGAATGACTTTGATCTCTCCATACATATTGGGCATCCCAAGATCCCAGCAGTACTCCAACCTGATAGCATACCATAAGCTGGAAAGTCATTTATGGTCCAAAGAAGAGCAGCCTTCAGTATAAACATCTGGTTAGAATGAACATCGTATGTAGGAACACCTTCATCCCATAGTTGTTTAAGTTCTGCTATCAGAGGTTGCATATAAATATCTATTAACTTTTTTTGGATTTTGCGGACCTGGTACAACCAATGTTAAAAACATATAAGGTGTTTTCATGCACATCCCAGGCGGAAGATTATACGGCGTTAAAATAACTGGCCAACAAGAATAATTTCTTCCTGATTTACCAAACGGAGCAAATCCATCAGCACAGAGACATAATCTAATATTTCTAGTCTCCTTTGCAAAATCTGGATATGTTCTATCAAAATTTTTCCAAGCATCTGCATCTGATGGATGACATATTAAACCCTCTTCTGTTTGATGAGTTGCATGCCAAGTCATGTGTTCCGCAGTTGCCTTTGATGCATACAATCTTTGTAATCTAGGAGTTAAAGGTAAATAAAACAACTGGCTGTGTGCTTTACGTCGTTGTTGACTCCTGGTTGTCTTATACCTATCTTGATTACAGAATTTACACACCTCTACTTCTGCATAATCTCCCCAATATAACATACAACTATCTCTGCAAACATCAATTCTTTCAACTGGAAGACCTAAATCTTTCACCAGTTTTTTCATACTGTAAAAATCAAGAGGCAAACTGTGATCACGTGGCAATGTATCGTTAAACGCTTGAACAACATCATTAAAACAATCTTGCGACATATTATGATCTGCCTTTATATTTAATAATCTGGATGTGAGAGATAATTTAGTCTGATTGTCACAACCGGAATATAATGGTTCATTTGCAGCACTCAATACTTCTTGAAATTTGTAATATATTTCATCCAGACATGGTACATCAGGCTCCTCCAACGGCAATGTATTAGTGGCAAACATTTGTTCACTTGTTGGAGGAAAACTAGAACTTGCACCAAGCGTCTCGGGAATATAATTCTGACAACTTGCATCAATTACCATCCTCTGATATGGATTGAATTGTTCATAATAACTCTGATCCCCACTAGCAGAGGCTTGAAAATTCCGTCCATAATCCTCATCAGATATGAACGGTTCGCCATGACTTGTCCAATTATAATAATTCGGAGTAAAACCAAATCTACAAAGATGTTCTTCAACTATATCGGTGGGTAAAAATTTCCCATTATGACATTTTCTACACGCGCACCTTATCTTCTTGCCATCCATATACATAACTTGAGTAGATGCAAAATTTAAAAATTGCCTCAGTCCAGTGATAAACTCAGGAGTTAACCCCTGACGATTAGGCAAATTTTTGTTATACATCCAACTTCGCTCATTCTGCATTTTACCTGAATTCAACTGTTTAGTTAAACATTATTAAAAGTTACTATAGATAAATCTTATCATTGAGGACAAAACAAAAAACAACAGCTAATCAAAAAGACGGAACACAATTAATCAACTATAATAAAATTATTTAAAGTTAACTTTATATATAAAGTAAATGCATAATAAAGAACTTAAGAATACCGAAAAGAAGTCGACAAATATGTCTTCAACTACACTGAGATCACGCCAAAATGAGACCTGCACAAAAGAACATTATCAATTCAGACAGTAATATTTGAATATTAACTTAAACAACTGATAAAATGGTGCACGGCGGCAGCCATAAACAGTCCAGCCAACTGCCAAAATGGTGCACAGCGGTAGCCATACGCCGTCCAGCCATCGCCTGGCAGCGGGCAGCCACACGCCGGCCAGGCAGCGGACTGCCGGAGGCCAGGCAGCGGACTGACGGAGGCCAGGCAGAGGCTGCCGGAGGCAAGGCAGGCCCTGCCGCGGCCAGCCCGCGCCGTCAGGGAGTCCAGCGACGCCAAGAGAGAGAGATCTGAGTGCGTTTTGCTTACCAAACGAAAACCTTCCACCGCCGATCGTCGTAGATCACGCCGTCGTCGGTCGGAGATGTGGCCGAAACCTGGAAATCGCAGATGGGAAGAAGGGGGAATGGGGGAGAGAGAGGAAAGAAAAGAGAGAAGGGAAAAAGAATCGGGTTTGGAATTAGATCTAGGGTTTTTAGGAACAAATATTTTTTGTTCCCAATTTCGTCCCTAAAATTGGGACGAATTTCTGGATTCGTCCCAAATTTTGGGACGAATCCAGGATTCGTCCCAAAACTTAAAAGAATTTAAAAAAAATAAATCAAAGACCGAAAGCTTATATCTTGACCTAGAGACATTGGAATTTGATGAAACAAGTTTCTATGCATTCGTATCATTGCCCTGATCGTAAATATGTCACTAAACATATTTTTTAAATAATATTTTAAGTGATTCAAATTTTTAATACCAAATTAGGACAAATTGGAATTAAAAAATTCCAAAAATAAAAATATTTGGTAAAAAATATTTTTATGGATATATTTACGATCAGGACAATAATATGAACGCATAGGAATTTGTTTCATCAAATTCTGATGTCTCTAGGTAGTTATTTTTTAATACATATATAGGTTGCTATTAACTAAAAAAGTGTTTTGTAGTGAACGGTTGTAAATTAGTGTCTGAAAGCTTATATCTTGACCTATAGACATCGGAATTTGATGAAACAGGTTTCTATGCGTTCGTATCGTTGCCCTGATCGTAAATATGTCACCAAACATATTTTTTAAATAATATTTTAAGTGATTCAAATTTTTAATACCAAAATAGGTCAAATTGGAATTAAAAAATTCCAAAAATAAAAATATTTGGTAAAAAATATTTTTATGGATATATTTACGATCAGGATAATGATATGAACGCATAGAAATTTATTTCATCAAATTCCGATGTCTCTAGGTCCGTATATAAGGCGTCCCATTTTGTTTTTTTTTTATAAAGATATTTAAATTTTTGGGACGAATCTCTGGATTCGTCCCAAACTTTGGGACGAATTCCTGGATTCGTCCCAAATTTTGGGACGAATCCAGGATTCGTCCCAAAACTTAAAAGAATTAAAAAAAAATTAAATCAAAGACCGAAAGCTTATATCTTGACCTAGAGACATCAGAATTTGATGAAACAAGTTTTTATGCGTTCGTATCATTGCCCTGATCGTAAATATGTCACAAAACATATTTTTTAAATAATATTTTAAGTGATTCAAATTTTTAATACCAAATTAGGTCAAATTGGAATTAAAAAATTCCAAAAATAAAAATATTTGGTAAAAAATATTTTTATGGATATATTTACGATCAGGACAATGATACGAACGCATAGAAATTTGTTTCATCAAATTCTGATGTCTCTAGGTAGTTATTTTTTAATACATATATAGGTTGCTATTAACTAAAAAAGTGTTTTGTAGTGAACAGTTGTAAATTAGTGTCTGAAAGCTTATATCTTGACCTATAGACATCGGAATTTGATGAAACAGGTTTCTATGCATTCGTATCGTTGCCCTGATCGTAAATATGTCACAAAACATATTTTTTAAATAATATTTTAAGTGATTCAAATTTTTAATACCAAATTAGGTCAAATTGGAATTAAAAAATTTCAAAAATAAAAATATTTGGTAAAAAATATTTTTATGGATATATTTACGATCAGGACAATGATATGAACGCATAGAAATTTATTTCATCAAATTCCGATGTCTCTAGGTCCGTATATAAGGCGTCCCATTTTATTTTTTTTTAAAGATATTTAAATTTTTGGGACGAATCTCTGGATTCGTCCCAAATTTTGAGACGAATCCAGAGATTCGTCCCAAACTTTGGGATGAATTCCTGGATTCGTTCCAAATTTTGGGACGAATCCAGGATTCGTCCCAAAACTTAAAATAATTTAAAAAAAATTAAATCAAAGACCGAAAGCTTATATCTTGACTTATTGACTTCGGAATTTGATGAAACAAGTTTCTATGCATTCGTATCATTGCCCTGATCGTAAATATGTCACAAAACATATTTTTTAAATAATATTTTAAGTGATTCAAATTTTTAATACCAAATTAGGTCAAATTGGAATTAAAAAATTCCAAAAATAAAAATATTTGGTAGAAAATATTTTTATGGATATATTTACGATCAGGACAATGATACGAACGCATAGAAATTTGTTTCATCAAATTCTGATGTCTCTAGGTAGTTATTTTTTAATACATATATAGGTTGCTATTAACTAAAAAAGTGTTTTGTAGTGAACGGTTGTAAATTAGTGTCTGAAAGCTTATATCTTGACCTATAGACATCGGAATTTGATGAAACATGTTTCTATGCATTCGTATCATTGCCCTGATCGTAAATATGTCACAAAACATATTTTTTAAATAATATTTTAAGTGATTCAAATTTTTAATACCAAATTAGGTCAAATTGGAATTAAAAAATTCCAAAAATAAAAATATTTGGTAAAAAATATTTTATGGATATATTTACGATCAGGACAATGATACGAACGCATAGAAATTTGTTTCATCAAATTCTGATGTCTCTAGGTAGTTATTTTTTAATACATATATGGGTTGCTATTAACTAAAAAAGTGTTTTGTAGTGAACGGTTGTAAATTAGTGTCTGAAAGCTTATATCTTGACCTATAGACATCGGAATTTGATGAAACAGGTTTCTATACGTTCGTATCGTTGCCCTGATCGTAAATATGTCACCAAACATATTTTTTAAATAATATTTTAAGTGATTCAAATTTTTAATACCAAATTAGGTCAAATTGGAATTAAAAAATTCCAAAAATAAAAATATTTGGTAAAAAATATTTTTATGGATATATTTACGATCAGGACAGTGTTACGAACGCATAGAAATTTATTTCATCAAATTCCGATGTCTCTAGGTCCGTATATAAGGCGTCCCATTTTGTTTTTTTTTTTAAAGATATTTAAATTTTTGGGACGAATCTCTGGATTCATCCCAAATTTTGGGACGAATCCAGAGATTCGTCCCAAACTTTGGGACGAATTCCTGGATTCGTCCCAAAACTTAAAAGAATTTAAAAAAAATTAAATCAAAGACCAAAAGCTTATATCTTGACCTAGAGAAATCAGAATTTGATGAAACAAGTTTCTATGCATTCATATCGTTGCCCTGATCGTAAATATGTCACTAAACATATTTTTTAAATAATATTTTAAGTGATTCAAATTTTTAATTCCAAATTAGGTCAAATTGGAATTAAAAAATTCCAAAAATAAAAATATTTGGTAAAAAATATTTTTATGGATATATTTACGATCAGGACAATGATACGAACGCATAGAAATTTATTTCATTAAATTCCGATGTCTCTAGGTCCGTATATAAGACGTCTCATTTTGTTTTTTTTTTAAAGATATTTAAATTTTTGGGACGAATCTCTGGATTCGTCCCAAATTTTGGGACGAATCCAGAGATTCGTCCCAAACTTTGGGACGACTTCCTGTATTCGTCCCAAATTTTGGGACGAATCCAGGAATCGTCCCAAAACTTAAAATAATTTTAAAAAAATTAAATCAAAGACCGAAAGCTTATATCTTGACCTAGAGACATCGGAATTTGATGAAACAAGTTTCTATGCGTTCGTATCGTTGCCCTGATCGTAAATATGTCACAAAACATATTTTTTAAATAATATTTTAAGTGATTCAAAATTTTAATACCAAATTAGGTCAAATTGGAATTAAAAAATTCCAAAAATAAAAATATTTGGTAAAAAATATTTTTATGGATATATTTACGATCAGGACAATGATACGAACGCATAGAAATTTGTTTCATCAAATTCTGATGTCTCTAGGTAGATATTTTTTAATACATATATAGGTTGCTATTAGCTAAAAAGGTGTTGTGCAGTGAACGGTTGTAAATTAGTGTCTGAAAGCTTATATCTTGACCTATTGACATCGGAATTTGATGAAACAAGTTTCTATGCGTTCGTATCGTTGCCCTGATCGTAAATATGTCACAAAACATATTTTTTAAATAATATTTTAAGTGATTCAAAATTTTAATACTAAATTAGGTCAAATTGGAATTAAAAAATTCTAAAAATAAAAATATTTGGTAAAAAATATTTTTATGGATATATTTACGATCAGGACGATGATATGAACACATAGAAATTTGTTTCATCAAATTCTGATGTCTCTAGGTAGTTATTTTTTAATACATATATAGGTTGCTATTAACTAAAAAAGTGTTTTGTAGTGAACGGTTGTAAATTAGTGTCTGAAAGCTTATATCTTGACCTATAGACATCGGAATTTGATGAAACAGGTTTCTATACGTTCGTATCGTTGCCCTGATCGTAAATATGTCACCAAACATATTTTTTAAATAATATTTTAAGTGATTTAAATTTTTAATACCAAATTAGGTCAAATTGGAATTAAAAAATTCCAAAAATAAAAATATTTGGTAAAAAAGATTTTTATGGATATATTTACGATCAGGACAATGATACGAATGCATAGAAATTTATTTCATCAAATTCCGATGTCTCTAGGTCCGTATATAAGGCGTCCCATTTTATTTTATTTTTTAAAGATATTTAAATTTTTGGGACGAATCTCTGGATTCGTCCCAAAATTTGGGACGAATCCAGGATTCGTCCCAAAACTTAAAAGAATTTAAAAAAAAATAAATCAAAGACCGAAAGCTTATATCTTGACCTAGAGATATCGGAATTTGATGAAACAAGTTTCTATGCATTCGTATCGTTGCCTTGATCGTAAATATGTCACTAAACATATTTTTTAAATAATATTTTAAGTGATTCAAATTTTTAATACCAAATTAGGTCAAATTGGAATTAAAAAATTCCAAAAATAATAATATTTGGTAAAAAATATTTTTATGGATATATTTACGATAAGGACAATGATACGAACGCATAGAAATTTATTTCATCAAATTCTGATGTCTCTAGGTCCGTATATAAGGCGTCCCATTTTGTTTTTTTTTAAAGATATTTAAATTTTAAAGATATTTAATTTTCGTCCCAAAACTTAAAATAATTTAAAAAAAAATTAAATCAAAGACCGAAAGCTTATATCTTGACCTACAGACATCGGAATTTGATGAAACAAGTTTCTATGCGTTCGTATCGTTGCCCTGATCGTAAATATGTCACAAAACATATTTTTTAAATAATATTTTAAGTGATTCAAATTTTTAATACCAAATTAGGTAAAATTGGAATTAAAAAATTCCAAAAATAAAAATATTTGGTAAAAAATATTTTTATGGATATATTTACGATCAGGACAATGATACGAATGCATAGAAATTTGTTTCATCAAATTCTGATGTCTCTAGGTAGATATTTTTAAATACATATATAGGTTGCTATTAGCTAAAAAGGTGTTGTGCAGTGAACGATTGTAAATTAGTGTCTGAAAGCTTATATCTTGACCTATTGACATCGGAATTTGATGAAACAAGTTTCTATGCATTTGTATCGTTGCCTTGATCGTAAATATGTCACTAAACATTTTTTTTAAATAATATTTTAAGTGATTCAAATTTTTAATACCAAATTAGGTCAAATTGGAATTAAAAAATTCCAAAAATAAAAATATTTGGTTAAAGATATTTTTATGGATATATTTATGATAAGGACAATGATACGAACGCATAGAAATTTATTTCATCAAATTCTGATGTCTCTAGGTCCGTATATAAGGCGTCCCATTTTGTTTTTTTTAAAGATATTTAAATTTTTGGGACGAATCTCTGGATTCGTCCCAAATTTTGGGACGAATCCAGAGATTCGTCCCAAACTTTGGGACGAATTCCTGGATTCGTCCCAAAATTTAAAATAATTAAAAAAAATTAAATCAAAGACCGAAAGCTTATATCTTGACCTAGAGACATCGGAATTTGATGAAACAAATTTCTATGCATTCGTATCATTGTCCTGATCGTAAATATATCCATAAAAATATTTTTTACCAAATATATTTATTTTTGGAATATTTTAATTCCAATTTGACCTAATTTGGTATTAAAAATTTGAATCACTTAAAATATTATTTAAAAAATATGGATGGTGACATATTTACGATCAAGTTAATGATACGAATACATAGAAACTTGTTTCATCAAATTTCAATGTCTCTAGGTCAAGATATAAGCCTTCGATATTTGATTGTCTTTTTTTAAAAATAATACCATTTTTGGGATGAATCCTGGATTCGTCCCAGATTTTGGGACGAATCCTGGATTCGTCCCAGATTTTGGGACGAATTCTGAATTCGTCCCAGATTTTGGGACGAATGCAGTATTTGTCCCAAAATTTGGGACGAATTCTGAATTCGTTCCAGATTTGGCGACGAATTTAGCAACGAAATTTTTTCTTGTTGCAAATTTGAAACAAATTTTTTTTGTTGCAATTTTCATTGGTTATTTGGGTCGAAATTTGTTTTCGACCCAAAATTTGTCGCAATTTTGGGACGAATAATTTTCGTTCCAAATATTTGTCCCCAAATTTATGTTTTTTTGTAGTGTAAGGAGGCTTTGTAAGCGACGGACAAAGCCAAGGTAGAGGAGACTATGACTCAATTAGCCAGGGAGAAGACTGAGGCTAAGATGGAAAAATAACAAAAAAAAGGGTTAAGGGTCATTCTGACCGGGTTCACGTTTCTTTCGTTGGACATGTAAGGAACTAGAGCGCTAAACACGCTTATGCGCAACGGAAATCATCTAGTTCCTCCAGGAGATCCATGCGAAGGGAAAGAAAAATATACTAAGTTTTCTAAAAGAGCATAAAAGGGTTATACCTTTGGTGCATGCACACGGACTCCAAACAGCTTGGATCATAGCACAATCACACGTTCACACGTCTATGGTATCCACACGAAAACGTCTTGCCTTCGTTTGTCTCACAAACTCACAAGTAGGAAAAGGAAACCACCTAAGATTGTGCTAGCAACCTAGAGAAGGGGTTTCAGCCAAAAGGAGAGGAGAGGAAGGAGAGAATGAAGATCTTCCCAAAAATGAAGAGAAAAATACTTAAGTATTTTCATCCAATGAAAATACTTAATGAGCATTAATTCAATTAATGAGCCTTAATGAGTATTTACACTCCATTAAGGACCACACTTGAAACTCTTCATTTTAAATTCAATTTCGAAAATCAAATGAAATGATTCATTGAACTTCGAAATTCAATGAATATCTCCATTAATCCTCACTTAAGTCTAACTCAAGTCTAATTCACTTGAGTTTAACTCAAGTCTAATTCAATTGAGTCTTACTCAATTAATCTCATGCAATTCCAAATTTAATGAATCACATTTCATTAATTTGAATTGACTCCTTGAGTCTAGTTTGAATTAGACTTAATCCAATAATTAGATCCAATTGACTCTAACTCAATAAGTCCAATTCAGATTGGACTTAATCCAATGTTTCATCATATGAACCCATATCCAAATCTACTTGTTCTTTGTGTATAACTCAATAGGTTCTCGTAACATTGGCAATGTACCCAAATCAACATTTAGATACATAAGCAATGAGTGGCATCTAGCAAGGCAACATTGCCTCCCAATTGACGAGAAAGTCGAGATCCGACCTAACCTGTCCGTGACTATTATCTTGTATGACTTGATCCCTCTATCCTTGATATCTAGATTGATCAATGAGGCATAGACCGTGTCATCCTCTTATTAACCTTTGTGTTTCTTGATCTCTAAGTAGACACACTCAATCAAATAAACTCAATATCTCATATTGACTTATTTGAGCATGATCATGCTTTCTTGTGTCCTACTAATCAAGGGGCCTATAGATATCGCTTCCGTCATATGGAAGGGATAGATCTCATCTACATCACTCACATCCCTCCACATAATTCATTGCATACCCAGTGATCGACTTTATTGTCTACCTTGTTACAGGTGACATTTGCCGATACCAAAGTACACAACTCCTTATATAGGGAACCATAGTGACTTCAGGTCTAAGGACTATTCATACCAATAGTCACATGAGAATGTTTATGACACTCATATAACGATCCACGAAATATTCTCATGGCGGGTCATTCAGTATATATTCTCTAATATATACCCATGTGTCAACTTGATATCTCATATCCATGACTTGTGAGATTAAGTCATCCGTTGACCTACATGCTAGTCTCAATGCATTAATATTGTCCTTGTATATTAATGCTTGACTAGGAATAGTTAAGAGTAGTGTTCTATGTATATCTACAATATCTCACATCAATTCAACTAATTGATATGCTATAGATATGAACCTACTACCCAAGGACATTATTATATTTATTCAATCGACACTGATATGAAATAAATATAATAACCAACTTTATCTTTTTATTAATAATGAAATATGATACAAAAATGAGTCCTTTACAATTATCTCATAATTGGTACTAGAGCTAATACTAACAGGATAATTCATTAATAATTGAATCATACAGAATGAGGAGGATAGTAATTAGAACGCTATCTTCATACAAATAAAATGCAAGCTATATAAAAAGTATACCGACAAAGGAAGAATAGAGATGAAGCTTGTGTTGTCGGTGAGCCTTCCGGTGTTGTAGTAGTAGGAGATTGAACGAAAATTGAATGAGTGCAGTAGAAGATCAAATAATAGAATTAGTGTTGTCTCAGATCAAATCTTGAGATCCTTATATAGGCATCGTTTGGTCGACTAAACGATTGTTCAGTCGACTGAACTTTTCGGTTAATTAAACCAAGCATCCATCGACTAAACCTTATTGCCTTTCCTTCTTTGCTGAGATCTGATCCGTCCAATCTCATAAATTATGTAGTTTTGTCGACTGATCTTGATGATCCATCAACTGAAGTTGAATTCCCTTTTCTGTATTGATTTGATTTGATCTTTACTGTTACTAAATTGGATCAGTCGACTAATCAAGGGTTTCCATCGACTGATAACACTATGTTTCCAAGTTTATAGAACTTGCTTGTGTTTGTGCCATGTTGGCCGGGTCGGTCGACTAAACTGCATGTTTAGTCGATCGAACCCTCAATCAACTCAAATTTTGTTCTATCTTTAAAATAAAGTTAGCACAATAACAATATAATAATAGCCCTGTAAAATAGAGTTAGATAGATA
Organism: Zingiber officinale; assembly: GCF_018446385.1. Classification (NCBI taxonomy): domain Eukaryota; kingdom Viridiplantae; phylum Streptophyta; class Magnoliopsida; order Zingiberales; family Zingiberaceae; genus Zingiber; species Zingiber officinale. The sequence goes on along the minus strand of NC_056005.1, from coordinate 69,437,527 downwards.
TGAATATGCACAAGTAGTATGACAGTTAGGACTATCTTGATCTTAACTTAGAAATCTTTAGGTTTTTTCAGTTGGATCAACTCCTAAGATTTGTCTCTATCGTGACATGACCTCACTGCACTCTCTCCAAGAGTTTACCTCAACTCACCTACCAAATATTGGGTCCTCTAGACTTGTTTAAACTTTAACAGCTCAACATCAAATCAACCTGTCAGGGCTTCTATTTGATTCTATATCGGGTCCTCCAGACCTATTGAATCCACTTACCAGATGATAGGTCCACTTGACCCATTTGGACTTCCTACCTAGTTCCACGACTTACTGAGGCTTTGCTTAGTATCGGGTCCAACTGACCTACTAGGACTTTCCAAGTTGAGCATCCTATATACTTGATCAGTTCATCAATAACAATAAGACTTAATTTGAATCTTTGATAACATCAAAACATAGGTTCAGTTATAGTGCTTCCTGCACCAATAATCTCCCATTTTTTATGTTTACCAATTCTTACTCAAAGTTAATTTAAATATTTCAAAATTAAGTTTTAAGTGAACTCCCTCTCAAATTAAACTCTCGCCTTGAATATAATATCTCTCCTCTTTCAGCATACATAAAAAAGCAGGGTCATAGCAACATACTATGTTTCCAAATATTCTAAGTATTTTACAAAATACAAAATTTCACAGATTAACTAAATTTCAAAAATTTTGGAAAAAATGAGAATTTTGAAAATAATTTTTAAATATTTTCAAAAATTTTTTAACTCCGCCCATGACGAACTAGTCATGGTCGGTCCTAAGCTAGGGTAAAGGAGAAGGGTTGCATTAGATTGTCAACTAGCATTAAAACTATGACAAATAGTCAACGAAAATATCTATTAAACTATTATACTAATGCTAAGTTATTTCCAGAAGGAATGTATTGCACTGACTGTACCGTCTCGCCAAGGACCGCTACATCTCCAGAACTCGGGTATAACGCTAAATATACAAGAGTTCGCATTACAGGGTCTGATTGTAATATATCGGTAATGACCACTACATCTCTATGATAACTTAGATGTATTGTTAAATAGGTAAGAGTTCTCACACCATAGGTTGGATAATAACAAATATGATAAGAAAACTAATAATCTAAGATTTGGAATATGGAACATAGAACATAGAAATCCTCACTAGTAAATCAATGGAGGTAGTAGATACGATGATTAGGAAAATAATTAGTATTTTATGTATACAAGAGATAAAAAGGGTAGGTGAGAAGGCAAAGATGATAGAGAACTCAGGTTTTAATTTATGGTGCACAGAAAATAGTAAAGCAAGAAATGGAGTGGGTATTATTATAGATAGTTCGTTAAAAGATGAAGTTGTAGGAGTAGTTAGAAAAGGGGATAGTGTAGTGTAAAAAAAAAATCGGTTCACTTAAATGAATCAAGAGTTATGAGTTAAGTAATTAATATGTAAATAGATTAATGAACCTGACCCAGATGGCTAGCAAACCCAACCCAGCTTACTATATATATGCCCTAATGATTTCTAAGGATTTTCAAAAACTTCAAGGCAAGGATGTTTTTTTTTTTTTTTGCATTAACTGCATCGTAGGGATCATAGTATGTTATTTTGAATAAGTTGCAAAGTTTCTTTTATTTTATTTTTTGCACTAGATGGTTAGTAATATACGGATTTGATGTTATGAGCTTATTTCTCAAGGTCATGCTTCCTTTGATTCCTACGATGAAATAAAGAAGTTTTAATGTTCTTTGTTTGCTTTTGCACCAAAATTTCCCCTACTGGATGGTTGAGGGAGACATTGTTGTTCTACTTGGAATATATTAGGGGTTGTTCGGGTGAGGGAGGAAGGAGGAGGTTGGGGTTTTTATGTGCTATTCGGGTGAGGGAAGTAAGTTGAGATTTTGGGAAGATTCCACTAATGATCAGGGTTGATTTACATGAGGGAAGAGGGCTAGAAATCTGTGTTGTTCGAGTGAGGGAAATAAGCTGAGATTTTGGGCAGATTCAACTGACGATTGAGGCGAAGTTGGATCAGGGAAGAGGGCTCGAAATCTGTGTTGTTCGAGTGAGGGAGGAAGACCGTTACTAGTTGTATACTAGTTTTTTTCCATTATTATGCGAGTAAACTTTATATACTTTTAGCAATAACTTTTCATACATGAAAAGTGAAAATGTATTGTTTATTAATATGACCTACATGAATTTATGCGATGGGTTAGGGAATTTGGCTTAAGAAGGGTTCGGTCAACCTTACCAAAACAGAGGGGTTAGGGAATCCAGCTTAAGAAGAGTCCGGTGAACTTTACCAAATTAAAGGGGTTAGGAAATCCTACATAAAAGGGGTCAGGTGATTCTTACCAACCTAGTACTAGGGTAAAAGTTTGGTCAAACGATCAGAAGTTGAGCTAAAAGAGGTCTCATTCAATGATATAAACTCACTTAAATATTTTGACGTTGAAAGTTAATGTTTGATGTTATTTTATTAAAGTTGAAGGCCTATAGGACTAAATATCAGCAAGGTTTAACTTTTAAATATTTAAGGTATACTCTTAAAAAATATATATATTGAAAGGCATGTGAATGTATATTTATTTCTTGCTTAAAATTTTGAATTTGTTAAGTCTTTAGACTCACTAGATTCCTATGGTGCAGTTATTAAGGAGACAGAGGGACTTAATGGATGAGCTCACTCGTACTTGGCAATGCACACCTAATGACACTCTTCTAGAAGACTTGATTCACTATGCATTAGGGCATTGGTTTGCTTTAATCCGAGTTGTTTATTTTTTTGGTTGAGGAAGACAATTTAGGTTCTTTCCGTTGTCCCGAGTCCATGTACTAACTTGTTTTATATTTGAGTTGTTTCCTTTACATTGGAGTGCCTTTTTTCCTTGATATACTACTATGATGTATGTTTAGTTTGGTTGGAGTCCGAGCTAAACTCAATTTAGATGCATGTTTTGTGTAACACCCCAAATTTCATGATTTGGAGTCCTAAAAGACCTTATTAAAATCTAGAAATGCTTTAAAAAAATTCTAGAGATTTTTAGAAATTTTTAGAGTATTTTTATGAAATTTTTGGAATTCGTTTGATATTTTTACCAAGAGGAAAAGGTAGAAAAAAAAAGGGAAAAGAATATGTTGAAGTCGGGTTTTGAACCCAAGAGCTCGGACCCGAGCAAAACCGGATCAACCAACTGGGCTAGCAATTGTTGCTTGATTAAATAAAGGAAGAATCTTATTTAATGAGCAGAAGTTAATAACAAGAATTAATAGATAAAAATTGGTTATAGGCAGGATTCGAACCCACAAGCCAAACTTTAACCCACGCACGCGCTGACCAAGTGTGCTAGCAATCGGTTCTGTTTAGAATAGGAAACAAAATTAGTTAAGTAATAACCGAACTTAAGAATAACCCTAGGTTATAAAAAGAGGTTAAGTTAAGAGAGGATTTATTTCTCTCGATCCCTCTCCCCTTCTCGCGAGTTCGACGGCGCGGCTTTTCTCAGCGAAGACGCAGCGAGCAATCCGGCGTCTCCGGCTGCCGGCCAAGGTTCTCCGAAGGGTTTCTCTACCTTAAGCTCTTCTCGTTGAGGAGGAGTCGTGAGCATGAAGTAGGGCCGAGATCTCAAGCCTTCCGCGAACCCTAGAGCCTCCCTCTTTTCGGTTGTGAGTTCAAGGAGCAAGGTAAGTCGCTACTCACCTGCAGTAGAGTAGCTTGGATTTTCCGTTGGTTTCTCCTTCTTGAATTTGAAGCATGTTGAAAAGATTTTGGTTTTGTGTGCGGCCGTGAGTCTCCCGAATTGGATTTGGAGTTTCCTTGTTTCTCTTGATTTTGTTGAAGCATGCTGTGAAGTTGTTGAGAGACTTTAAATTGTCCTCAAAGTGATTTCCTTTTTAGTATGATAGCTGTGAATTTTGAATAGAATTAGGAGGACTGTGAAATGTTTTGTAAATACATGGTCAATTATTATGCATTATGTTGCAAGCCTAATTCTTCCAGTAGCCATGGATTTCCAGGGAAAGGAATAGGAGTAGGTGTGCAAAGCGATTTTGAAGAAGTCCTTTAGTTTTCATGGGGTTTCAATTTGTCTTTTGATTCCAGATTTGGGAGGTTTCTGATTGTTTCTGACCAAGGTTGCTTTGTTCTGCCGTAGGGTATTAGATATGCTCTTTAGCCTTGCAGTTTGTATAGATATGTTTTAGTGCTAAATCTGGAATTTGGCAGACTTAAAGACAAGTTTTGCTTGAGGATCTAATACTGTCAGGATTTCTTTGAGTAGACACGGTTTGGTAGAGTTTGCACTTGGTGATAAAATTCGAGTTTATCCCTGCTAGTTTGATAAATGTCATGGGTATTGCTTGCTGTTCCTTGAAGCACTGGGTCTAGTATAGCAAGTTTTAGTTGCAATTTATCAGTTTCCTCATGCTTTGCTTTGATTGGAAACAGTTTAGAAATGTAGACCTATTAAGTGCAGATTTTTGCATATTATAGCAGTACAAATCTTTGCATATTATAGCAGTACAAATTTAAGTTTCTTTGTTAGCACAATATGCAGATTTCTGTTAGCTAAATATGCAGATTTAAATTCAGTTCCCTGGCATTGATAAGCATGAACAGCCGTAGCTATTAGTATGCAGTTAGAGGCGTGTTATTACAAGAACAGTCCATAGATCATGAGCATAAGCTTTACATAGTTTCTGTACATGTATTATGAGCATGCAGCTTTACTTCTAGTTAGTATATATGCAGATTTCTATTTAAGTTTCAAGGCAGGTTCTGTTAAAGCTTATAGTATGTAGAATTTTGTAGCGTAGTATACAGAACCTTAGTGCAGTTTAGATCTCTTGGTTGTGCAATTTAGTACTTCAATGTTAGAAATTGTTTTAAACATCTCAGTGTCTTTTTAAGAAGCATTCTTTTATAAGAAAAGTATAAGAAAGATAAAGAAAAGAAAAGAAAAGGCCGAGGCCTTAAGTAGATCCCAAAGTCGAGACTTTAGGGATTTTTGGCACACAAGGTGCCTATTAAAATGCCGAGGCATTTAAAGAAAATGTAATTAAGATTATAAGTATTTTACTTTTAAGAAGAGGCTAGTACCCGAGTTCCGAGGTTGTCGTTAAACAAATCCAGGTGTTCAATTCCGAGGTCTTGGCCCTGGTAGACCGAGGTCTGCTCTATTAGGATTGGTGGCTCGCTACCCCAACCTATTAGGGAACGCGCATAAGATGGTACTATGCCTGAGCCCAAGAAGAAGTTGATTATTATTTTGAAGTATTATAAGTATAAGTTTTTGAACAAGTAAAGCAAGTTTTACATAAGTATAAAGTATTAAAGAATAAGTTTTTAAGTAAGTTTAATAAGAATCAGAAAGTGTTTAGAATTCAGTAAGTTAAATTCTTTATACTAGCATGATAGTATAGACTTGTCTTGCATGTTTAGCCTTTCAGTATGTTTCTTTACTATTAGAAGAGCATGAGTTAGCTTACTGTTATTTGCTATTTATGAGCATGAGTAGCTTTACATGTTAGCATTCAGTTTTAGCATGTTTTTATTTATATACATGCACATCGAGTTTTTGTGAGTTAGATAGCGCTTACTAAGCAAATTTTGCTTATAGACTACACTTCCTCTTACTGCAGATACAGGAAAGGAAAAGATATAGAAAGGAAGGCGACAAGGAGGTGTTCGAGGGATGTGTGATGCCAGGACTATGGAAGCCTTGGGACTTAGTTTAAGAATTTATTAAGAATGTATTAGATGAGTCATTTAGTCTTCCGCTGTTAGTTAACTGTATGTTTTTATTTTGTTTCCGCTATTTATTACTTGCATGCTTTGATTTCATTAAACTGCGTGGTGATTTTATTTCTTTGTGTGATTGATATGTGTTCCAGCCGCATGTGGCTGAGTATATATATTGCATGTATTGTTGAATAAGGTCACCGGTACAGGGGAGATTTTGCCGGAATTTTTCGGTAGGGTTTCCATGTGATTTTTAATCATACCGGTTAAGTAGAGTTAGTAGTTAAGTAACGGTCATCCTTAGAGAGTAGTAGTAGTAAGAAGGGTGGTTGTTACATTTTGACTAGATGGTTATGAATGGCATAAGTTCTAGTATGTTTTAGATAGAATTATAACCCTTAAGATAATAGTGATGAAAGAAACTATGAACATAATTAGCGTATATGCACCGCAAGTAGAATTATATGAAGCTACCAAATCAATATTTTGGAATGACTTAGATGAAGTATTACAAAACATTCCGCCAAATGAAATTATTTTAATATGAGGTGATCTAAATGAGCATGTTGGAGTGAAAAATGAGGAATATGAGAGGGTACATAGGAGTTATGAGTTTAGAACAAGAAATGAGGAAGGAAAAACTATATTAGATTTTGCGATAGTATATGACTTTATATTAGCTAATATATTTTTTTAAGAAAAAAGAGCACTTAGTCACGTTCAAAAGTGGGAATAATAAATCACAAATTGACTTTCTTATGGTTAGGATGAAAGATAGAAAGATTTGTAAAGATTGCAATGTCATCTCTGGAAAAAACTTAACTACCTAACATAGGTTAGTAGTGTTGGGTATACGCCTCAAACATTGTATCAATAGAAAGAAAATATATACAACCTAAAATTAAGTGGTGGAAGTTAAGGATGGAAAGTAAAATATATTTAAGGAGAAAGTAGGAGTATAAGAATTAGATGAAATATACGGTAACTCTAATATGACATGAGATAAGATGATATCAAAGTTAAAAATAATATCTAAGAGTGTACTCGGTGAGTAAAAGGGACATGCACTACTAAGTAAGGAATCTTGGTGGTGGAATGAGAAAATACAAGAGAAAGTGAAGGAAAAATGAATAGCTTATAAGGAATTATATATTTATAAGAATGAGAAAAACTTAAAAACAATATACAATAGTTAAGAAAGAAGCTAAGAAAGTAGTGAATAAAACAAAGAATGAAACTTTTGAACGATTATATAAAAAATTGGATATAAAAGAAGGACAAAGAGACATTTATAGAATATCTAAAGTGAGAGAAAGAAAGACAAGAGATCTTATCTAAATAAAATGTATTAAAGATGAATGTAATATGGTACTAGTTAACGATGGAGAAATAAAAGAGCGATGGAAGAGGTATTTTCATAAACTTTTTAATGAACATTTAGGTGACTAACTTAACTCAGGCAATTTAAGTATGTCAAATGAGTATAGAAATTTAGATTTTTATCATAGAATTCAAACTTGATAAGTTGGACAAACTTAAAATGGGATGTACAATGGAAAAAATATTGAACTAGATGATATTTTGATAGAGGTATGGAAGTGCCTAGGGAAACAAGATATTGAATAACTTATAAAATTATTTAACATGATATTGAAAATAAAAAAATATTTAATCAATGGAGGATAAGTACTCTAATTCTTTTATATAAGAACAAGAGAGACATACAAAATTGTATAAACTATAGATGTATTAAACTAATGAGTCATACCATGAAATTTTGGAAAAATATAATAGAAAAAAGAGTAAGGAAGGAAACCATGGTGACTGAAAATTAATTTAGGTTCATGCTTAGAAGGTCGACAATAGAAGTTATGCATCTTCTTAGACAATTAATTGAAAAATATAGAGAGTAAAAATAAGATTTACACATGGTATTCATTGACTTAGAAAAATCTTATGATAGAGTTCTAAAAGAAATTATATGGAGAATTCTAGAAAAGATAAGTGTTAGAATGACATATATTGAACTAATTAAGGATATGTATGAAGACGTAACAACCAGAGTAAAGACTTCAAGTAGAGTAACTAAAGAATTTCCAATAAAGAGCTCTAAGTCCCTATCTTTTTACACTAATTATAGACGAACTCACTGTCACTGCACACATTCAAGAAACAATACCGTAGTATCTGTTCTTTACAGATGATATTATTTTGGTAGATTGAAACATGTGAAAGAGTAAATGCTAAACTAGAATCTTGGCAGGAAACACTAGAAGAGAAAGGTTTTAGACTTAGTAGAATAAAAACAGAATATATATAATTTAAATTTAGTAATATTAGATGTAATGAGGTAATTTTTAAGATAGGAGATAATGAGTTGCCCAGAACCGAGAGCTTTAAATATATAGGATGAATTTTGCAAAATGATGGAGGGATTAAAAGAGATGTCTTACATAGAATACAGGCAAGATGGTTGAAATAGAGGAGAGCGTCAGGTGTTTTATGTGACCATAAAATACTCCTAAAACTTAAAGAAAAGTTCTACAAAATTACAGTTAGATTTGTTATATTATATGGAGCTAAATGTTGGGCTATGACTTGAGTACATGAGCAAAAGATGAGAGTTGTAGAGATGAAGATGTTAAAGTGGATGTGTGAACATACAAGGATGGATAGAATAAGAAATGAGAGTATTAGAGAAAAAGTCGGAGTTGCATCTATTGAGTGAAAACTTCAAGAGACACGTTTAAAATGGTACGAGCATGTACTTAGATGACTAATAAATGTTCCGATTAGGTGATGTAAAACTATGACAAACATGCATAGCAAAAGAAGAAGAACAAGACAAAAAAAATTGGTTAGCAATAATAAAACAAAATAAAATTTATTTAAGTATAGATGATGATATAGTAGGAGATATAACTTAATGATGTAAAAGGATCCATATAGTCGACCTCACCTAATGGGATAAGTCCTGGTTGTTGTTAGTTTCAAAAAATTTTGAAAATAACTTTAATTTTTTAGAATATAATTTATAAAATTTTGAAAACAAAATTTATAAATAATTTTGAAAAATATCAAACTAATTTAAAATTTTTGTAAGGAAATTTTTAAAAAAAATTAGAAATTTTTTTGAAAATTTTGAGGATAACTTTAACATTTTGTAAGTAATTTTTTAATTAATTAAAAAAATGAAAATAATTTAGAAAGATTAACTTTTGGAACAAAATATCTTGAACATAAATGTTGCTCCCCCTTAAGTTGGCAATCCTATTCAAAGAAAACTTTTGAATGCAGATATGACATGCATAGGTTTTGTAAAGATTTTAAAGATAAAAACATTTAATAAATTATCCTTAAAAAATATTTAACTTTAATTTTTAGCTGTTTATCATAAGATATCAGCTTTTGACTAAGATTAGTCAAGTTGAGTGTTGGGTTCCAGCTAGTTTTTACTAAGAATGATCACTCAAATTGATCAATATTTTGTTTAAAGCCCATATTTATATCAATGCATAGATATAAGCATCTAAGCATCTCATCCCATTGTAAGTTTAACAATATACAAGCATGGTATCCTAATGTGCTTGTAAGATGCTAGTTGCTTAAAATTATAGGTTCATATTGTCCATAGTGTAAGTAGCTCGAGTTGATTTTGATGTGATAAATCGAGTAAAGTTAGGTCCTACATTTTTTATGCCTTGTTTCTGAGTGTGTAAGAACTTAGAAACACAAGAAGTCGAGTAGAAGGTGTAATGAGTGAGAAGGATGTCACGGGAAGCGAGTTGATGGGTTCGGTCCATCCAAGGGATGAGGAGCTACGAAAGAGTACACCAGCAGACAAAAATGACATGTTAGTGTAAGCCCTATGAGCCAATTATGAGTTAATTAACTTAGTACATATTGTATCATATTTATTAATAAAAGACAATATATTGATTATTATATTTATTTCATTTTTGTGCTAGCTGAATAAATATAATAACACATTAAAATAGTAGGTTCTAATATATAACATATCAATTGTTGAATTAATTGTGGGAGGTTGTTGACAGATATAAAGAACACTATTCTAAATTATTCCTAATCAAATATTAATATACAAGGGCAATATTAATACACTAACACTAGCATGTAGGTTAATTGATGACTTATTCTCACAAGTTATAGATATAAGATATCAAATTGACACATGAGTATATATTAGAGAATTTATACTAAATTGACCCGCCATAAGAAGTTTCATGGATCATTATATGAGTGTTATAAATATTCTTATAGTAACTATTAGTATAAATAGTCCTTAGACGTGAAGTCACTACGGTTCCCTACATAAGAACTTGTGTACTTTGGTATCGATAAACGTCGCCTATAACAAGGTCGACTATAAAGTCGTTCACTGAGTATGCAATAAGCTATGTAAAGGGATGTGAGTAATGTAGATGAGATTTATCCCTCTATATAATGGAAGAGATATATGTGGGCCCCTTGATTGAATAAGACTATTGAAATGTATGGTCATGCTAAAATAAGCCAATATGAGATATTAAACTTATTTGGTTAAGTGAGTCTACTTAGAGATCAAGAAATACATAGATTGATTAGAGGATGACATAGTTTATACCTCATGAATCAATCTTATTAGTATTAGCCCTAGTATCAATTCTTAGATGATTGTAAAGGGCTCCTTTTGTATCATATTTCATTATTAATAAAAGGTAAATTTGGTTATTATATTTACTTCAATTCAGTGTTGAATGAATAAGTATAATAATGTCCTACAGTAGGAGATTCTAATATACAACATATCAATTAGTTGAATTGATAGTGAGATATTGTAGATATATATAGAACACTGCTCTTAACTATTTCTAGTCAAGCGTTAATATGCAAGAACAATATTAATGTGTTGAGACTAGTTTGTAAGTCAACGGATGACTTAATCTAACAAGTCATGAATATAAGATATCAGGTTGATAGATGAGTATATATTAGAGAATATATACTGAATGACTCGCCATGAGAATATTTCATAGATAGTTATATGTGTGTCATAAATATTCTCATGTGACTATTGGTATGAATAGTCCTTGTTGGATCGAGATCACGCTAGAGGGGGGGGTGAATAGTGCTCGTGGCTTTCACACGTTTTGGATTCGAAAAACTCGACGACTAAGCAGCGGAATAGAAAGAAATAACAAACACACGCAAAGATACCAAGGGTTTACTTGGTTCGGAGCCTAGGGTGACTCCTACTCCAAGGCCCACGATCGTTGATCGCTTTTCAGTGGGCAACAACTATAAAATTGATAAGAGTACAATAAGTGTTTACAATTAAATGTACTGAAAAGAAAACTTATACCGACAACTAGAGATGAAGAAAAGGCAGCTTCGGGTTGTCGGGTACTTGCAACAGCACTTCTGGGTCGTCTTGTTAGCAGCACACGAGAGAAGGTCACTTTTGAATTGATTGTTTCAAGCTACTGCTCAAACACCCCTTTTATCCACTGCTAGAGGAGTCTCAAACCTCATCCAAGGCGCCTCCAAGCCTCCCGAGTCAGCCACGTGGATCAGCGCAGAAAGCTTCATCGCTTATCCTACTTGAAGCGCCTCCATGGCCATTCCAAGGCGCCTCCAAGCCCATCCGAGGCGCCTCCAGCTCCTCTTTGCAACCAACTTCTATTTTGCATCCGAGGCACCTCCAAGCTCCATAGAGGTGCCTCGGACACTATTCATCCGAGGCTTAGCTTGTTCCTTTTGTACATGCAAGACACGTTAGTCCCAAAACAACAACATACCCTGCAAGACAAAGTTAGAATAGATATAAACATGATAAATCAAGTGACCGACAGTCATCGGACTGTCCGGGTCTGACTTCGAATTTCCGACTGGAAACCCTAGGTCGATCCGATGACTATTGTTCCCTCTACGGGGAACGCGTCCTCACCTACTCCCCTCAGGAGAGACTACCTTATGCCAGTCCGGTCCTCTAGACCGACTGGACTTTCTGCCTAGGGTTACCACCCCCTAGGACCTAGGGTTACCGCCCCCTAGGACCTATGGTTACCGCCCCCCTAGGGGTTTTCTCCACCTAGGGTTACCACCCCCTACGACCTAAGGTTACCCCCCCAGGATTTTCACCACATAGAGTTACCACCCCGTAGGACCTAAGGTTGTCGCCCCTTAGGGTTTTCCTCCACCTAGGGTTACCACCTCCTAGGACTTAAGGTTACCACCCCTTAGGATTTCCCTCCACCTAGGGTTACCACCCCCTAGGACCTAGGGTTACCACCCCCTAGGGTTTTCACCTTACCTAACCGTAGCTAGGACTTTTGCCTAAGACCACTTAGGACTTTCCTGCAATCTCCATTAGACATGTTAGATCCCAAATAAGCTTAACTTGACTCTTTTGCCATTATCAAAACTTAGGTTCGATCGTCGGATGCTTCCCGCACCAACAATATCCCCCTTTTTGATTATGACAATTTGAAATTCAAAGTTAAGTAAAATAGATGCATAAATGATCTTCAAAGTTTAAGTAAGAAACATAAGCAAACTTAAGTAAATAAATTTAAATGCAAGCATAACTCAAGCTAAAACATACTTAAACTTTTAATGATGTAAGGCTCCCCCATAATAAGAGCTCTTTAATTTAAATTTTGCTTTGAATTTTCCTACTCTCCCCCTTTGCCATATATTAAAATAAACAAGGGAGTAAAAAAGAACAGTGATTAATTGCCTTAGCTTGTTTTTAACTTTTCAAAAATGTTTAGAAAAGATAAAGATGTTTAATATTTAGCTTTTAGGAGTTAACATTATTGTAAAACTTTTAGCTAAGTGAAACTTTTAACTTTTAGAAATTAATATTCTTAAAAAGCTAGGTAAGCTTGTAAAATGCTTAATTTGAAAAGTTAAATTTGAAAGGATTTGTTAAAAAATATTTCATTAAATTCTTAAAGCCTTTTTTTAAAGACATTTTCTTTATTTCGAAAAGTTTTTTGAACAATATTAAGTAAAATTAAAAAAGTTTTTTCGAAAAATACTTAGCTTAATTTTAAAAGAAACTAAAAAATATTTAACTAAATTTTGAAAGAAGTTAAAAGACACTTAGTTTAGAAAGCTTTTTGCAAAAAGAGTTGAATTTTGAAAAAACTTTAAAAAAACTTTAAAACACTTAGTTAAATTTGGAAACCTTGTAAATAATATTTATCAATTTTTGACAAAGCAAAAAAAAAACACTTAGCTAAATTTAACAAGCCTTTTGAGGGATATTTAGCTAAGATTTAGGTTAATTTGAAAAAATATTTGGTAAAGTAATTTGAAAATATAGATTTTGAAAATACTTCAAAAAAGACTAAGTTTAAAAAGCTTTTGAGAAAAAATAAGTTTGTAAAGTTGCAACTAAGGCCATTTTCACATAAGTTCAAGAAGTCCTAAAGTCCAAGCATGAGTAACTTAAAAATATTAAAATTAATCACTTAATCCTCTTGACTGCATGTCTAACCATTTAGCTACTAGCTGATTACCTAGAGGACAACAAGTTTCACTTGGTTAGTCAAGTTAAGTCAATTGATCCAGTTAGATTTGACTAGGTCTAGAAGACTTAACTTGATTAATGTAATGTTGATTTTTAACGCCCAGACTTATTGCGATGCACAGAAATAAGCATTCTGAAGTCTAGGTTGTACCCTATGCATCTCACGTCGTTCTAAGTTTCTCAAACACACTTAGGTTAAGTCTAGGGTGTTTGTGAGATGCTTTGGTTGAAACTAGAGGAACATGATTTCTAGGGGGTCAGTGCCTAGGCTAAGTCCAAATTTTGAAAGTCTAATAAAATTAGGATTTTAAAAACATTATTTTCCTAAAATTTTGAAGGATACAAAAACCAAGCTAATTAAAGATAAAGAACATAAGGTCTATTCTACTAAGCACATTCCTATTTGTCTTCTAAGTGCACTGAACTCAAGTTCAGGTAAGAGCTTTATGAATATGTCAGCTAGGTTTGATTTGGACTCAACATAGTTAAGTACAATATCACCCCTAGCTACGTGATCCCTTACAAAATGGTGTTTTACTTTTATATGTTTAGTTCTTGAGTGGTGAATTGAGTTTTTGGTTAGATTAATTGAACTTATGTTGTCAATTGAAATTTTAGTGTGCTGATATTCTAATTGATAGTCTTTTAGGGTATGCATCATCCATAATAGTGTTGGACCCCGTGGTAGTTTTGATGTGATCAACCAAGTTGGTTAGGTCATGCTGTATTTTGATCCCTGTGTCTGAGTGTGCAGGAGCTTAGGAACACAGAAAGTCGAGCGGAAGACGCAGTTAGCGAGAAGGATGGCACGGGAAGGGAGCCGACGGGCTCGGTGCGTCCGAAGGACGAGAGAGCTGCGGAAGAGTACTCCGGTGGGCGTGAAGAGCGTGCGCGGCGTTCGAGGGACGTAAAGTCGGGACGGAAGGCTGCTCGAGGAAAAGATCGGGAATTGGGTTCGGGTGAGCTCTATTCTAATTGGCCGCAATCACCCAAAAGAACGGAGCATCGGAAGTTGGAAAACCAAGTTGGAAAATGTGCTGCCAGCTTGGAGGCGCCTCCAGCAGGCTTGGAGGCGCCTCCATCATGAAGGCGCCTTCAACCCTATTGAAGACGCCTTCTGTTGGTGCAACCTTAGGTCAAGGTTGACCTGGGTGACCCGACTCGAGTTGACCTGACTCGAGGTATATTTTGATGTTTGACAAGAATGGAGAAGTTATATTTTGATGTTTGACAAGAATAGGAACTTGGGGGATTGTGGGTGCAACCTTTGGTCAAGGTTGACCTGGTTGACCCGACTTGAGTTGACCTGATTCGGGAAAAGTCCAAGTATAGAGACTTGGCACGGAAAGGTCCAAGCAGGGAGCTTGGCACGGGAAAAGTCCAAGTATGGAGACTTGGCACGGAAAAGTCCAAGCAGGGAGCTTGGCACGGGAAAAGTCCAAGTATGGAGACTTGGCACGGAAAAGTCCAAGCAGGGAGCTTGACACAGGAAAAGTCCAAGTATGGAGACTTGGCACGGAAAAGTCCAAGCAGGGAGTTGGGCACGGGGAAAAGTCCAAGTATGGAAGCTTGGCATGTGAAGTCGGAGAGGGCTCGGTAGCTCGTTCTCCGGACTAGGTCAGAGAGGGCTCGGTAGCTCGTTCTCTGGACCGGACGTGGAAGTCGGAGAGGGCTCGGTAGCTCGTTCTCCGGACTAGGTCAGAGAGGGCTCGGTAGCTCATTCTCTAGATCAGGAAGGTTTTAGGGTTTAAGGCTGGGAAATTGGATCGGTCTGCTGACCGATCCAGTGATACTATGGGTATCTGGATCGGTCTGGCCGATCGTACATCTGATTCTCACAGGTCATCGACGATCGGTGACCGATCAAGAACAAACAGATTGGGAGAAGGAATAGGAGGGATCGATCGGTGGACCGATCCACTATGGCGATCGGTCCATGCATCGATCGGGCTCTACAACCACTCTGTGAGTTGGGATCGATGCGGGACCGATCAGCCTAGGGCCTGATCGGTCCCCTGACCGATCAGATCCACTCTGGACCGATCAGGGTGGAGCCTGATCGGTCCAGGCTAGCCATTGAGTCACAACGGCTAGATTTCTGTGTTTGTGTCTTCTTCTTCGCAGGTTCATATAAATCAAGATATGGAGGGCCTCTAGAGAGAAAAGGTAGACTTCTTCTTGCTCCTGCGATCTGAGCTTTGCTGAGCTCTCCATTGCTGAAGCTTCATGTGAGCTTCCCTTGGCTGGGTCTCCAACTGATCAGTTGCTGCTGTGGTTGGCATCCGTGAAGTTGCTGCTTCATCAACAGTCGACGAGAAGGCAAGCAAACTAGTGTTTTTACATTCATATTGTTTTTGGCTTCTTGCTGTATTTCTTGTACTCTGATCTTACTGTTGCATGAGAGATTGTGGCGAGGTTTCTCAACCTAGAAGGAGTTTTTATTAGCCGATTTTTCGGGGTCTCATCCACCGACGGATTGATAGGATTCGTCCACCTTACGGACACGCCGAAGAGTAGGAGTATCATCTCCGAACCTCATTATATCGTCGCGTTTGAGGTTTGATATTCTCCCGTTTCATTTCTATCTTTTATTTCCGCTGCGCTAACTCAAATTGTAGGAAGAAACGAGAATTTGGGGTCGGCTATTCACACCCCCCCTCTCTAGCCGCGCCCGAAGGTCCTAACAAGTGGTATTAGAGCAAGGTCGCTCTTCATCGGATTAACACCAGGGGGAGCACGAGCTAGAGAATGGATCAACTTGGAGAAGACGTCACGATTCCACCCTTCTACGATCGCGATGACTTCACGTATTGGAAGGTAAGAATGAAGTATTTTCTTATGACTAACCTAGTAAATTGGAATTGTGTACAAGTAGGTTTTATTCCTCCGGTGGATAAAGAAGGAGAACCTCTCGAGAAGAAGAAGTGGCGAAGGAACAAATCCACCAATCCATAATCAACGACGAGGTAACGAAAATCTTTGAATTTTCATTACCTAATGATATCTTGTGTAAGATAGGTGGATACAACAATGCCAAGGAATTGTGGAACAACTTGGCTAAGTTCCATGAGGGGAGCTCCAATTCAAGTCATGAAGAGGAGTCAAGTGAGCAAAGTAGCTCACATCATGGAGGTATGGAATTAGAAGTTGAGGGCTACTCAACATCTAAGGAAGAAGAGGAGGAGAGTTCTTCTTCAAGACTGGAGCAAGAAGAAGAAGCCTCTACCTCCGGAAGGGATGAAGGAGAGAGCTTATATCCATCCTCAACCCTAGGTAACTCAAGCAACTTAAGTTCAAGTAAATTACATATAATGTCTTTGAGTGTAGGGAATATGGGCATTACAAAAGTAAATGTCCAAAGAGGATTAGGAAGACTCTACCGGCACCAAAAGTCAAGGAAGCCGGAGTTCCGATACGCAAGGGCAAGGAGCACGTGGTGTGCTTCCAATGCAAGCAAAGGGGACATTATAGGAGTCAATGTCCAAGGGGGAGGCAACCTCACAAGGACAAGAGACCAAGCACATCTATAGGGGGAGCTAAGGCAAACCCTAAGGTATCCTTTAAGGCACATTCTTGCAATTCTAATAAGACACATGCTAGTAGTTTTATTGCAATTGTCAATAGTGATAAGCATGATAACCATAGAAACCGATACATGTGCTTAGGTGCCAAACTTGTTAACATAGATAAGGACAATGCTAGAAATGTCAACCCTAGAGTTAACTCATCTAAGGTGATCCGGTTGTAAGAACAGGGGCCCCCCGTCCGGTGGAGTCAACGCCACGTGGAAGTCAAAGTGGCAGGTGGCCGGTCAGAGAGGGGTGGGTTCGACCGGCCGGGCGGCCGGCCGGTGTCTAGTTGATGGTTAAAGGCGCCCTGTCGAAAGTCAGGGTTCCAGCGCTCAGCGGACAAGATAGCAGGGCCGATCGGACTGCACGCTCGGCCAAAGCCATCGGGTAGCATACTGCTAATAGTCTCCACAAAGCACGTGATTGAGAATCTCCCTAAGTAAACCACCGTATACGTCCGGCCGGATGTCGCGGAAGGTAAGGGCAAAAGGACACGTGACATCTTTTTCTGACAGCGGGTATGTTCCACATGTAGGTCATACTCCAAATCTTATGACAGGGGGTTCCGCTGTCCCATCGAGGACATGCTTGGACTGTAGCAGTATGGGTCAGGTAAGCTCACTGACAAGCCCTTACTGGGGTATGGGCCACGGACACGTGTACACCTCAGTATGTGTACACTCGCTTCTCCGCTGCCCTATATAAAGGCCCTCATCCTTCGCCGGAGGTACGCGTCCTAATATTTTGAGAGCCACTTTTTCACTGCTTGCTTGCCTGACTTGAGCGTCGGAGGGTCGTCGCCGGGAACCCCTTCCCGGCCCGACTTTTGTGCAGGCTCGCCAGAGGTTCGTGCGACCAGACGGAGGCCTACCTCATCGACTAGGAGAGCGCCACGTGCCCAGCGTCCGTTGGTTCAGTGATTCGGACAGGATCAATTTGGCGCCGTCTGTGGGAATGCTCCTGCATCCGATCGGAAGCAATGGACGAAGCTGGACGACCGCACACGGTGATGCTCTCTACGAAGGAGCTCGACGCTCTAATCAAGGCAAGAGCAGCTAAGCTCGTGGAGCAACAGAGAGAGAATGCGCAAGCTGAGCGGCTGAAGCAACAAACAACGTCAGCATCAGGTGGCCGAGCGGAGGCAATGATCCCCGAGCGGACGCCTCCTCCAAGACAATGATCCAACCGGCATTCAAGGGGGAGCACCGCCGAGCGGATGAAGATGGACTGAGACTTGGATCAACCATGAAGCACAAATTATCTCCAGCCTTTCCGGGGCAGGGTGAAAGGTGCGCCAATGTAATGTATGCTGTATATTTTCTGTTTGGCTGTATATTTGAAATGCAGGAAGCAAAATGTTAAAAAACGTAATTGGCATTATACGCCGAGCGACCTATCTTCATGGTGTATAAGATCTGAGCCACCGACTTGAAGGCGAAGACCCCGTGCCGATCGGCCGGACGTATAATTACATGAGTCAAAAGCTCGATCGCGAAGAACCCGTGCCGTTCGGGCGGGCATAAAAATGATCCGAGCCAAGTGATCGAAGACGAAGACCCCTCGCCGCTCGGCAAGGCGTATATCGGCCGTGTTAAAGTTAGCCTTAAAGGCCGTCGAGCTCCGATGTTAAATATCGAGAGACGAGCCGACATCTATAAACCTTCCGAGCGGAAGACCGTCGAGCTCTGACGTTAAAAATCGAGAGACGAGCCGGCGTCTATAAACCTTCCGAGCGGAAGACTGTCGAGCTCCGACGTTAAAAATCGAGAGACAAGCCGGCGTCTATAAACTTTCCAAGCGGAAGACCGTCGAGCTCCGACGTTAAATATCGAGAGACGAGCCGGCGTCTATAAACCTTCCGAGCGGAAGACCGTCGAGCTCCGACGTTAAAAATCGAGAGACGAGCCGGCATCTATAAACCTTCCGAGCGGAAGACCGTCGAGCTTCGACGTTAAATATCGAGAGACGAGACGGCGTCTATAAACCTTCCGAGCGGAAGACCGTCGAGCTCCGACGTTAAATATCGAGAGACGAGCCGTCTATAAACCCTCCGAGCGGAAGACCGTTGAGCTCGGCGTTAAAATCGAGAGGCGAGTAGGCGTCTATAAACCTTAGGAAGACCGCCGAGCTCGGCGTTAAAATCGAGACGCAGTGGCGTCTATAAACCTTCCGAGCGGAAGACCGTCGAGCTCGACGTTAAAAATCGAGACGAGCCGGCGTCTATAAACTTTCCGAGCGGAAGACCGTCGAGCTCGAGCATTAAATATCGAGACGAGCCGGCATCTATAAACCTTCGGCGGAAGACCGCCGAGCTCGACGTTAAAAATCGAGAGGCGAGTGGCGTCTATAAACCTTCCGGCGGAAGACCGTCGAGCTCCGACGTTAAATATCGAGAGACGAGCCGGCGTCTATAAACCTTCCGAGCGGAAGACCGTCGAGCTCCGACGTTAAAAATCGAGAGACGAGCCGGCATCTATAAACCTTCCGAGAGGAAGACCGTCGAGCTCCGACGTTAAATATTGAGAGACGAGCCGGCGTCTATAAACCTTCCGAGCGGAAGACCGTCGAGCTTCGACGTTAAATATCGAGAGACGAGCCGATGTCTATAAACCCTCCGAGCGGAAGACCGTCGAGCTCCGACGTTAAAAATCGAGAGATGAGCCGGCGTCTATAAACCTTCCGAGCAGAAGACCGTCGAGCTCTGACGTTAAAAATTGAGAGACGAGCCGGCGTCTATAAACCTTCCGAGCAGAAGACCGTCTAGCTCCGATGTTAAAAATTGAGAGACGAGCCGGCGTCTATAAACTTTCCGAGTGGAAGACCGTCGAGCTCCGATGTTAAATATCGAGAGACGAGCCGGCGTCTATAAACCTTCCGAGCGGAAGACCGTCGAGCTCCGACGTTAAAAATCGAGAGACGAGCCGGCGTCTATAAACCTTCCGAGCGGAAGACCGTCGAGCTCCGATGTTAAATATCGAGAGACGAGCCGGCGTCTATAAACCTTCCGAGTGGAAGACCGTCGAGCTCCGACGTTAAAAATCGAGAGACGAGCCGGCGTCTATAAACCATCCGAGCGGAAGACCGTCGAGCTCCGACGTTAAATATCGAGAGACGAGCCAGCGTCCATAAATCCTCCGAGCGGAAGATGCCAACAAAAAGGATGCAATTGCCCCAGAAACTCGCCTTCAATATCGTTAGATCATCTCTACGTTCCGCTCGGCCCAGCACCTAAAGGTACTTCCATCGGTATTTAGCGAGCGATCTCTGTTATCAACGCGGAATATTAAGTAGTCGAAATATTACATATTAAGCCGAGCGGAAGGGCAATGCCAAAGAGGTGATAATAGACGAGCGGGCAACACACATATTCACCAGCAAAAGGACAGAGTACATGAAAGAAAAACATTGCATTAAAATTAAAACTTTAGGCTGAGCGGCCTAAGTACAGAAAAGATCATTTTTTGGCCTAACGGCCCAACTACATCTACCGACGTCTACACAATGTAATCATAAAGGGTCTTGGGGATGTTATCTAGAAGCGCCACCTGATCGTCGGCCGGAATAGTAGTGGACTCCGGAAGAAGGCCCTTAGACTTCAGATATGTCATGGTGGCGGTCATAGCCAGGTCGAAGGCTGTGTACATCCGCTCGCAGATTTTCTCCGAGAATTCGGGCGAGCGGATGTAGCCCTGTCTCAGAGCAGCAACCCAACTCGGCTCGGCCTCTTGGTACTCTTTGAAGGCCAATTGAGATGCAGCGAGGGATTCCTGCAAAGTGGTCAGCTCGTCCTTATGCTTGGTGGCGTCGGCCGAGCGGCCCACTTTCTCTCTGTCAAGCTGCTCCGTCAGCTCCTTTACCTTCAGCTCCAGGCCCCGAGCCTCCACGTTCTTCTTTTCTAAGTCGGAAATGGCCGTGTTTTTCTGAGTGGTGGCCAAGGTTATTTTTGTGTCGAGCGACTTGACTTGTCGCTCGGACTCGGCCAGGGCGTGGGCCTGATCGGCCGTCTTTTTCTGCTCGGCCGCCAGCAAATCTTAAGCCTTCTTAAGCTTCTTCTGCAGCTCGGAGTACGACGGGCCTTGAGAGCCGGACGGACCGCACGCCGCCTTCAGCTGCCTTAACTCCTCATCCACCATGGCTAGGCGGTTGGAGACTGCAATCTCCTCCACCCATCTCTGGCAAAAGAAAATTAGAATTGTTAGTGGCCGATCGGAAAGAATGCATACAAAACTTCGGAGAAAGTGAACTTACCCCCGTGGCCACCTGCATGTGGCTATTGGCCAAGTTTCGGAGGGGGATCAGCGCGATGCGCGCCCGAGCATCAGCCCACATCTCAGCTAGGGGCCCTTTCAAGGTAATGGTGTGCTCGGGCGCGGTTGGTCGGTCGGCCTCTGGCAGCAGCTCTTCAGTCGGGAGATGAAGAGTGACCCGAATCGTGCGGCCATGACCGGGGGTCGTCCGACCGGCGGTCGGAAGGGGATCAGAAGCCGGCGCAGAAAATTGGGAATGAATGGTTGAGCGCTGGACTGAGTGACGAGCGGGCGGAAGGGTGCTGACCGGAGTAGCCTCAATTAGAGCAGCCGGCTCGTCCCATTTAGAAGGTGTCCGGTCGGACGAAATGGCTTCGACCTCTGGCGCCTTGCCCCGAGCAGTCGCAGTGACCCACTCGGATGGTTGGACCGCGGAGGTAGCCGACCGAAGGGGAGTCTCCACTCGGCGCCTCTTTTGTAGAGGTTGTCCCTCTTCCCGAGCGGAACCTTCTTCAAGGGCAGTTTGTCCTCCGCTGGGAGTGGCTACGCTTGCCACGTTCTGTTGAGAAGCCGGAGCGGTTGACTCAACCTGAGTCCTGCTTTCTCCTTCATGGGATCCGACCGGCTGGATACCCAGCGCTTCCATTTCTTTGGCCACCGCGGCTTCTAGCGCTGCCTCCTTTCTCTTTGTAAAATACCGAAAATAGGCGAATATTAATAAGGGAATTTTTCAGAATTTTTGGAAATTTTTCGGGAATTTTTCATAGCTCGTACGGACGAGTTAACGGGGATAAAAACGGGGTCCGGGAAAGCCTGTTTGGGCTACCTCATTTTAACGAGGAAAAGTTTATTTAATTTATTTCTTTTTCTTTTTCCTTTTATTTCCTCCGTTTCTACTGTGTCGTTTCCTTTCCCCAACCCGTGCCCCGCGCCTCACGCCATTCCCATTTCTTCTTCTTCCCAAAACCGACGACGCCGCCCTCCCACGTCAGTTCCTTCTCTTCCTCCCTTGCATACTAACCGCCGACCGAAGGAAGCCTCCAGCGATTTCCTTCCATTCTTCTCCCCTGCCGGTGATCTAAGGTTTTTTTTTTTCTTTCCTTCTCTTCTTCCTCTCTTGTGCCTACATCGCCGATGCCTCTTCGAGCTCCTCCGTGCCAAACACCGAGATTTCCCAGCCAATCTCTCACTGTGCCCTAGCCTTCCGCAGCATCAGGTTTCCTTCCATCATTGTCCACCGAAGCTTGGAGAGATGCCCTAGTTTCTGCTACGCCGTGCCCTAGCAACGGTCCTTAAGGTAAGGTGTCACTGGATTTCGATTGATTGGGCTCTGTGCTGCGTTAATACTTCTTGTTCTGGTTTAGGAAAAAAGGGGTCGGATCCGTTCTTGCTGTTTTCCCCTGATCGGATCTTGTTCTGGTAAGGTGCATTGTTGTTGCTAGAAATTGGTTGGTGATTAGTTGTTTTGTTGAAATCTGACCTCTTCTTCTAGATCCGGTTGGTGGACAATAGCTGGATCAGGGCATTGAGTTAAGGTTCTTTTCTGTGGGATCTTTTCTTGGATTCGGCAGAATTCCATCTGGCAGCACTTTGTTTCCGCAGCGACTGTGAGTTTGAGGTATGTTGTAGGAATTTGGATACGTGTTGTAGTTAGATAATGAATCATGAGTAATTGATTATGTGTTGAATTGGAGATGATATGGATTACTAGATGGTTAGCATATCACTAGTAGTTACATGATTAGTGTGATTGATTTGTTAATGTAGATTTTGATCTAGATGTGGATCATGGTTGGATTTGATTATTTTAGATGGATTATGCTTATTGCAAGTTCTAATTCATATGGATTAGTTAAAGTCGATTGAGGAGTTGGATGATCCAATTAGAGTTTATAATTGGATTTGGATTTATGTTAGTTTCTCGAGGATTTGATTTAGCTAATTTATTTATATGTAATTAGCTAAATCTGAATCTCATATATTACAGGACTCTGGTTCAAGATGAGCATCTCGATGTTGGATTTGACTGGATTAGACCTTCCTTTTGGAGGCGGGTACCTCTTGACTTATCTTTTATGATATTGTCATTTGGATATGCATAGTATTTTATAACTACAAGCAATGAACATGTTTGCCTTTGGTATGTCACTGTTTGATATTCATAACATGATAGGTTTGTCGCCTGTAATGTATTCGTGCTTATGTCTCGTGATTTGTTGCCATGAGTATCTTAGTTTCTAGAGTGACATACCATGCTTTACTGAGGTTAGGGTTAGACTCTGGATTTTTGTTTCTGATATGTATATCCAAATTATCTGATACTTAGGTTTTTATGCCATGCTTGGATTATGTATTTCTATTGGTATATCATATATGATTCGTGTACCTAGATCTTGTGGTTTTGATCTGTGCATATTGTAGGTACATATGCTATGGAAGGGGGATATGTTTAGGATCTAGGTTGTTATACCATAGAGGACCAGTATACCCTAGATCCGTGGATTTGACATACTGATACTGTGGTACCCATATTATGTATATATGGATTTTTCTTTATGCTGATCGGGACATTCCATACTTATTATGTTCAGGACATAGGTTTTTGATATTCTATCTGACCTGTGTACTCTAGATCTTGGTATGTGACCATCGATTTTACCGTACTCATTTTATACATATGGATATGGTTATGTTGATCAGTTTATGACCATGCTTAGTGTCATGCATCATGATTGCATGCTGCGCGATTGTCGGCTCTACTATGGTTGAGCACATCGCTGCACATACCACCACTCATGGATTAGTGGTATATCGAGACGGTGTGTGGCGGTTACATTGTTTAGCTCCGTTGGTGCGAGGACTCAGCGTGGTAGCCAGTCGATTCAGTTCTGTTTGGCTCCAGCGGCATTTAGTGTAGCAGTAGTGGCCGCCGGTGGACTCTGTTTGGCTCCGTTGGTCGGTGACTCAGTAGCCGGCAGAGATACCTCCGTCATCGTCTCTGGGAGATGAGAGCATTGAGCTCCCCATTTATGATTTGGGGTCACAGGACAGGAGTACTCCGACAGCATCCGTCCACTCGGTCACTCATCGGGAGTAGTGACAGAGTGCACGTTGTCACAGATCCTACCCACTCGGTCTCACCATTTTGTGTGAGATGGTGATGGCGTGGGGGTGACCAGGACGCATCATTAGCATCATATGCATTGATGCATTTATATTCTTATGATTGTGTTTCTTTGCATTTGGTTCTGCATTTTGGTTGGATGCATACTTTTGACTGCATCGGGATTATTGACACTTTCGTTGTGGCGACCCTTTTTGTGGATAGGGTTCTGGTGAGTCTGACTTCCTCGATTACCTTCGGTTTGCCTATTCCTATATATATGATTAGAAAGCTGTATTCCATGTTTGTTCTATTAGATATATCTTACTACTCATGTTCATTGGTATTATTTGAGTTGTTGAACTCACCCCGTTGACACTATCTTTTTCGGTACAGTTTATTTATGGTGTCGCTTGGAGCATCTTGTCTGCTCCACGTCACATCGAAGACTTATCGGTTTCACGTATGTTTTGTTTGTTTTATGTATCGGTTTGTTTAGCTCGTACTTTGGTTTTATTTTTGGAGGGTTGATGTTGTTATGTGGTGTTTTGTATTTGTTATTGGTTGTGTAAGCCTAGCCATTAGCGTTTTGTGTTTTGGTTTTGAGTACGGTGGGTGACACTTTATTTTTAGCTACGTGGTTGTGTCGACGGTTGAATTTGATATTAATGCGTGGTGTTTGTTTTCTTTTATTGTTATTATTCCAGCCGTGTGGGTGAGGTATATAGTGCTTGTAGAAAATTTTCGATTGTCCGTGAAATCTTTTCGAAATTTCTTGACAGAGACTCCTGCAGGATGTGACAATTTAGTGGTATCGAGGCGGTGTATACTTGCTATGTGTTCTGGATTTTTGAGATTTATCTGATTCCAATTTATTTGGTATCTGAGATCGGCTTACGAGTTTTATTTCTCGTGTTTCGGATTTCATGTTTTAGTCTTCTCGATGTGACTTTTTGCATTTTGGGACTTGGCAGAAGCAGGACATCTCCAAGCTATAGGAGGTATGTTGGTATATGTTATCCTACCTTTTTGATTAGTTTATGCCCTGTTCATTATTACAGTCTATGACATGTATTAGCACTCTTTACTAGTACCTGTCTGGTTGTTGTAGCATATATTATATATGATGGGTTAGCCACTGATCTTGATTGACCTTAATAGAGATTAAGGATTATAGGCTTTGGTGATTTTACATATCATACCCCTAGTAGCTTTAGCTTCTGTTACTACTATTTGGTTAGCAGATTGAGGCACATACCAGCCTCTTTATTAGTTATGTAGTGGATAGTATTTACCTATTTATGTTGACCTAGCCAGTAGTATATCATGTTATCTTAGTTAATTTCGTTAGTAGATAATTGATTTATTCTTGTTAGTGTTGGTGCAATATCCCTCAGGTCAAGGTTGACCTGGGTAACCAAGCTGAGTCTTGGTTTGAGTTTAGATGTTTGACAATAAGATATTGATTGTATTGAGTCAAGTAGGTCAAGGTTGACCGAATACTTGACTGGGAAGTCCTAACTGGGATGTTAGGCAAAATGAAAGACCTAGTGAGTGAAGCTAGGCAGTATGAAAGTCCTGGTGAGTGAAGCCAGGCAGAAGGAAAGTCCTGGTAAGTGAAGGCAGGTGAAAGTCCGGTGAAGAAAAGTCTGGTGAGTGAAGCCAGGCGGATGGAAATCTGGTGAGTGAAGCCGGTGAAAGTCCTAGTGAGTGAAGCTGGGCGGATGGAAATCTGGTGAGTGAGCCGGTGAAAGTCCTAGTGAGTGAAGCTAGGCGGATGGAAATCCGGTGAGTGAAGCCGGTGAAAGTCCTAGTGAGTGAAGCTAGGCGGATGGAAAACCCTAGTGAGTGAAGCTGGGTGAAAGTCCCAGTGAGTGAAGCCAGGCAAGGGAAAATCCAGATGGATCAAGGATGATCGGACATCTGGTGTTGGGAAGTCCAGTAGGTCAGGATTGATGGATACTTGGCATGAAAGAAAAGTCCAAGTAGGTCGAAGGATTGAGGGATGCTTGCACGAGAGAAAAGTCCAAGTGGGTCAAGGATTGACGGACACTTGGTAAGGGAGTCCTAGCAGGTCAAGGGTGACTAGATGCTAGGCATGACATACCAGTCAAGGTTGACCGGATGTTGGTTTGGGAGGTTTGGGACTTGGTTTTGGACAAAAATCAAGTCTTTGGATCGATCGATGGATCGATCCAGATCTGCGAACAGAGGCTTGGATCGATCCGTGGATCGATCCGAGTCAATCGATCGATGGATCGATTGGGGGTTCCCAATCGATCAGTTGATCGATCGGGATCGCGGCGC
Organism: Zingiber officinale; assembly: GCF_018446385.1. Taxonomy (NCBI): domain Eukaryota; kingdom Viridiplantae; phylum Streptophyta; class Magnoliopsida; order Zingiberales; family Zingiberaceae; genus Zingiber; species Zingiber officinale. The sequence continues at coordinate 69,411,010 of NC_056005.1, read as the reverse complement.
TTCGCGCGATAGGCGCTGGATCGATCCGTGGATCGATCAAAAGCCTCGATCGATTGGGAATATTTGAATCGATCGGGATCGGCCGTTAGCGTCGTTTGATGGCTGCGGTAGTGCTTCTCCGATTCACTCCGATCTTACTGCATCTCCACAGCAGCTCTCGAAGATCAGATCGCCGGTTCTTGAAGGATCTTGGAAGCTTTCCAAGTCAAGAGGCGGATCAAAGGCAAGAAGAAGAAGCTAGGGTTAGGGTTTTCTGTACTCATTGTAAGCTTTGCGCTTGTATTTTGTTTCCCTTTCCTTTCTTCTTGTACTGAGAGTCTTGTAGGGCTTCTCCGCCCTCGGTAGTTACCGAAAAGGAGTGTTTTCATAGTGGAGGGTGCGTGCGTGGTGTGGATCCTTGGACTAGTCACCTCTTGTGAGGTGGATACCAAGTAAACCAACCGTGTTAGCGTTGTTGTATTTGTTTTTGTATTTTCCGCTGCATATTCTTGAAGAAACGAGCAACGCCGAGCAACGAGCGAACGCGACGAGCTATTCCCCCCCCCCCCCCCCCTCTAGCTACTTTTGGTCCTAACAGTTAGATCAGTCAGTAGGAGTCTGATTTACACTTATTGATTTGGGTAGTCGTATATTGATATACCTTAGTTGCTTATGGAGGATTAAGGTATTCTTGATTAGTTAGAAGATGATTGATTTAGTTTTGTTGGGTTGATCAGTAGAGGACAATTATACTCTATTTTTAGAGGTTCGAATCTTTTGATTTTTCGTGCTTAGTTGGATATCATGAGCACATTGGAGTACATGACTGTTACTGACGTGGGAAAAGACTGAATTATCGTAAATCATTGTGGATTTTGGTCAGTCTTTAGAGGATTGATTTATCCTATTCCGGGGGTACCTTAAATTTAGACTGTATGTACCTTGTAGGATAACTTAGAAGGTGGCGTAGGGTTTGTGTGGTAGATTGGATTTAAAATATGTTGATTATACATATTTATGTGGCATGTACATATGTGTTTGGTGTGGTATCTGAGGCATCTTGTTGATTATGTGTGATTTGTGAATGCACTTGGGTTTTAGTATGCCTTATTGGAAGTATACATTGATTATATTCTTGGCATAGGTGTATGTATGCCATGTGAGTGTTGTTTGAGGGGTATTGTTGATTTTACCTACGATGTTATATGCACACGTGTTCGGTATGTAATGTTGAAGATATCACGGTGATTTATACCTGTGTTATGAGTATGTTGGTGTGTACTAATTGGAGGATTATGTCGATTATACATGTGTTGAGTGTGCCAGGTGTATGGTGGGTAGTATCATGATGATTCTACCTATGTTGAATGTAGAAGGCTTGATGTCTACATTATGTTATTGTCTGTATTACCCTGTCAACTACTTCTCCTATTAGTGGGTGACTGACCCACTAGGATGATGATAGAGTTGACTATGGATTTGATTTGCGTACTGGGTTGTTATACCCTAGGCTACCCACATTGATCTATGGTAGAGAGATCTTGTGCAGTCTCTAGCTAGATAGTTAGGTGCTTTGGGCACTTATGTATTGTTGTGGTAGAGCGTAGCTCCCACATGTTATGGATCGTTTGTGGTAGAGCGTAGCTTCCACATATTCTGGATTTCCACATAATTAGGGATTGTTTTGTAGTGGAGCGTTGCTCCTACATATTGCGGATTGTTTGTAGCGGAGCATTGCTCCTATATTTATTGTGGATACATATTTTGGATTATTTGTGGGGGAGCGTTGCTCCCACATATGGAGGATTTCTTGTGGTAGAGCGTTGCTCCCACTATGTGGTATTTCGTGTGATAGAGCATTGCTCTCAAACTGGAGGTTCTATTCTTTGGTGATTATATATCGTTGGTGATTAGATCTGTTTATTGTTGAGGATCTTATGGTTAGGAATGTCTGTGATACGGACATTATGTGTCTTGGTTTTACCATTAGTTCTTGCGGTGCCCTAGATGTTATCATGGACTCGATGATTTGGGTATCCCTAGGATGTTTAGATTGGTTTCCATTGTCTTTGTTGACAATGTGGTGATCTATTTCGGATCCGAGGTGAGTCACGTGCACCACCTTTGCATAGATCTAGAGATGATTCGACGATAATATCTATATGTGATTATCAGTAGTGCTGATTTGGATTGTCTTTTGTGATGATGTTTGGGACACACGGTCACCAGTAGGAGTGTACCGTGGTTCCACAGGAGATAGAGGTTGTTACCGTTGGGAACAGCCGAAATCAGTGTAGGAGATCCGCAGTCTTTTGTGACTCGCAGGATATTATAGACCTTTCGTCGAGGGTTTCTTCCGCATAGCTATGCTACTTTCACGTGTGACCATGAAAGGCGTGAAGTTTACTTTGACTGAGGATTGCAAGACCAGCTTCTAGGAGCTGAAGCGGAGACTAGTGTCGGCTTCGATTTTTGGATTTTATCTTCTGGGGAGGACGGATTTGTCCTCTACACCGACGCATCTATTCAGGGTTTGAGCGCTGTTCTATTGCAGCACGATAGAGTAGACTCCTATGCTTCTCGTCGGTTGAAGGAACATGAGAAGAACTACCCTGTACATGATCTGGAGCAAGTCGCCATTATTTTTTGCCATGAAGATTTGGCGACATTATTTATATGACGTTACAGTTGAGATTCTCACTGACCATAAGAGTCTCAAATATCTGTTTTCGTAGAAGGAACTTAATCTCCGACAGAGGTGATGGATGGAGTTCCTGAAGGATTTTGATTGTACCATTAGCTATCACCCGGGAAGAGCTAATGTGGTTGCCGATGTACTTAGCCGGAAGTCTAGAAGGACTTTGGCTTGCTACCGAGTTGTGATTACGGATTTGATTCAGGAATTCTCCGAATTGGGCCTTAAGGAGCTGGGACGGACAGAGCAGGGTATTCTGGTTACCATGGTTGCTCAATCCTCGATCAGGATGAGGATTCAGGAGGCCCAGGTTGGAGATCAGTATTTACGGTCCATTGGCAGCTGGATAGCTTCCGGGCAGCAGACTAAGTTTCCCCGAGATGAAGCGGGTATTATATACTTCTGAGGCGGATTGTGCGTACCTCAGTCTCACCCGGTCTTATCGGAGTCGTCAGGAGGCTCATCGCTCACGATGTGCTATCCATCCAGGCGGGACCCGCATGTATCGAGATTGAGGTGTTCCTATTGGTGGAACGATATGAGGGAAGACATCGCGTAATCTGTAACGAGAGGTCTTGTCTGTCAGCAGGTGAAGGCAGAACACCAGAGACCTGTCGGTTTATTTCAGCGGATTCCTATTTTCGAGTGGAAATGGGAACATATTACTATGTACTTTGTGGTGAGTTTGCCGAGGACATGACGAGACCATGACGCGATTTGGGTAATCTTTGAACAATTACTCAAATCCGCGCACGTTTTGGCTAATCGGAGGACAGATTTCCTGGATCGATTGGTAGATCTGTTTTGTCGGGAGATCATCAGATCACGTGGTGTCCCGTTGATTATTATTTCGGATGGAGACCCCGGTTCACGTCTCGTTTTGACAGAGACTGCAGTAGGCCTTGGGCATGCAGCTCTGTTTCAGTACAACTTTCCATCCTCAGACAGATGTATAGTCAAAGCGGACCATTCAGACTTAAGAGGACCTACTGAGGTCATGTGTATGGATTTCAGAGGCAGTTGGGAGGACTATCTGCCGTTAGTAGAGTTTGCCTACAACAACAACTTCCATTCGAGTGTCCAGATGGCACCGTTTGAGGTGTTGTATGGTAGGTCTTGTTGGACAACCACCCTCTGGGATGAGGTTGGAGAGGCCTAGCTGTTGGGACCTTATAAAGCTCAGCAGGATGAAGAGTTGGTCCGTATTATCAGACGAAGGAATGTTAGAGGCTCAGGGTCGCCAGAAGTGTTATGTTGATTGGAGACGCAAACCCTTGGAGTTCTCTATAAGCGACCATATTTTACTGCGAGTTTCACCACGAAAGGGGTGAAGAGATTCGGCCTCATTGGTGAGCTGGCTCCGCGATACATTGGACCTTTCCAGATCTCGGAAAGGATTGGAGCAGCAGCTTACGGGTTGGCACTATCGCCGTCCTTGGCGGGCGTTCACGATGTATTCCACGAAGCTATACTGAGAAGATATATATATCCGACCCGACACATGTGCTGACAGATATCTCAGTTCCTTTTCAGCTTGATGTCACCTATGAGGAGGTTCCGGTATGGATTTTTGATCGGAAAGAGTATCAGTTGCGGAACAAGACTATTTGGCTGGTTAAGTCGGATGACAGTATCGTTTGGACGAGGAAGTTACTCAGGAACTCGAGGATACGATCCGAGCTCGATATCCCCATCTTTTCACTTGAGGTATGTGAATTAGATTACCGTTCAGCATTCATACTTTCTATATCTGTTGTTAAGACTTGCTGATGGTAGATAACGAAATTTGGGGACCAAATTTTTATTAGTGGGGGAGAATGTAAAATACCGAAAATAGGCGAATATTAATAAGGGAATTTTTCGGAATTTTTGGAAATTTTTCGGGAATTTTTCATAGCTCGTACGGACGAGTTAACGGGGATAAAAACGGGGTCCGGGAAAGCCTGTTTGGGCTACCTGATTTTAACGAGGAAAAGTTTATTTAATTTATTTCTTTTTCTTTTTCCTTTTATTTCCTCCGTTTCTACTGTGTCGTTTCCTTTCCCCAACCCGTGCCCCGCGCCTCACGCCATTCCCATTTCTTCTTCTTCCCAAAACCGACGACGCCGCCCTCCGCGTCGGTTCCTTCTCTTAGCCGAGCAACGCCGTTCAAGCCGACAATTCCCCTTCCCAGTGATCTAAGTTTTTTTTCCCTTCTTCCTCTCTTGTGCCTACATCGCCGATGCCTCTTCGAGCTCCTCCGTGCCAAACACCGAGATTTCCCAGCCAATCTCTCACTGTGCCCTAGCCTTCCGCAGCATCAGGCTTCCTTCCATCATTGTCCACCCAAGCTTCGAGAGATGCCCGAGTTTCTGCTACGCCGTGCCGTAGCAGCGGTCCTTAAGGTAAGGTGTCACTGGATTTCGATTGATTGGGCTCTGTGCTGCGTTAATACTTCTTGTTCTGGTTTAGGAAAAAAGGGGTCAGATCCGTTCTTGCTGTTTTCCCCTGATCGGATCTTGTTCTGGTAAGGTGCATTGTTATTGCTAGAAATTGGTTGGTGATTAGTTGTTTTGTTGAAATCTGACCTCTTCTTCTTGATCCGGTTGGTGGACAATAGCTGGATCAGGGCATTGAGTTAAGGTTCTTTTCTGTGGGATCTTTTCTTAGATTCGGCAGAATTCCATCTGGCAGCACTTTGTTTCCGCAGCGACTGTGAGTTTGAGGTATGTTGTAGGAATTTGGATACGTGTTGTAGTTAGATAATGAATCATGAGTAATTGATTATGTGTTGAATTGGAGATGATATGGATTACTAGATGGTTAGCATATCACTAGTGGTTACATGATTAGTGTGATTGATTTGTTAATGTAGATTTTGATCTAGATGTGGATCATGGTTGGATTTGATTATTTTAGATGGATTATGCTTATTGCAAGTTCTAATTCATATGGATTAGTTAAAGTCGATTGAGGAGTTGGATGATCCAATTAGAGTTTATAATTGGATTTGGATTTATGTTAGTTTCTCGAGGATTTGATTTAGCTAATTTATTTATATGTAATTAGCTAAATCTGAATCTCATATATTACAGGACTCGGGTTCGAGACGTGCATCTCGATGTTGGATTTGACTGGATTAGACCTTCCTTTTGGAGGCGGGTACCTCTTGACTTATCTTTTATGATATTGTCATTTGGATATGCATAGTATTTTATAACTACAAGCAATGAACATGTTTGTCTTTGGTATGTCACTATTTGATATTCATAACATGATAGGTTTGTCGCCTGTAATGTATTCGTGCTTATGTCTCGTGATTTGTTGCCATGAGTATCTTAGTTTCTAGAGTGACATACCATGCTTTACTAAGGTTAGGGTTAGACTCTGGATTTTTGTTTCTGACATGTATATCCAAATTATCTGATACTTAGGTTTTTATGCCATGCTTGGATTGTGTATTTCTATTGGTATATCATATATGATTCGTGTACCTATATCTTGTGGTTTTGATCTGTGCATATTGTAGATACATATGCTATGGAAGGGGGATATGTTTAGGATCTAGGTTGTTATACCATAGAGGACCAGTATACCCTAGATCCGTGGATTTGACATACTGATACTGTGGTACCCATATTATGTATATATGGATTTTTCTTTATGCTGATCGGGACATTCCATACTTATTATGTTCAGGACATAGGTTTTTGATATTCTATCTGACCTGTGTACTCTAGATCTTGGTATGTGACCATCGATTTTTACCGTACTCATTTTATACATATGGATATGGTTATGTTGATCAGTTTATGACCATGCTTAGTGTCATGCATCATGATTGCATGCTGCGCGATTGTCGGCTCTACTATGGTTGAGCACATCGCCAGTTACATGTACTGCACACACCACCACTCATGGATTAGTGGTATATCAGACAGGTGTGTGGCGGTTCTGCTGTTTGGCTCCGTTGGTCTGAGGACTCAGCGTGGTAGCCGGCAGACAGTTCCGCTCTGTTTGGCTCCGCTGGCATTTAGTGTAGCAGCGTAGTAGCCGGCAGACGGTGGACTCTGTTTGGCTCCGTTGGTCAGGTGACTCAGCGTGGTAGCCGGCAGAGATACCTCCCCGTCATCGTATACCGGGAGATGAGAGCATTGAGCTCCCCCATTTATGATTTGGGGTCGCAGGACAGGAGTACTCCGACAGCATCCCGTCCACTCGGTCACTCATCAGGAGTAGTGACGACAGAGTGCACGGTTGTCACAGCCCTACCCACTCGGTCTCACCATTTGTGTGTGAGATGACTGACTGGCGTCAGGGGTGACCAGGACGCATCATTAGCATCATATGCATTGATGCATTTATATTCTTATGATTGTGTTTGCTGCATTTGGTTGCTGCATTTTGGTTGGATACATACTTTTGACCTGCATACAGGATTATTGACACTTTCGGTTTGACGACCCTTTTGTCTGGATAGGAGTTCCTGGTGAGTACAGCTTCCTCAGTTACCTTTCAGTTTTGCATATTCCCTATATATGATTAGGAAGCTGTATTCCATGTTTGTTGCTGTTAGATATATCTTACTACTCATGTCCATTGGTATTCGCTGAGTTGTTGAACTCACCCCCGTTGACACTATCTTTTTCAGGTACCAGGTTATTTATGGTGTCGCTTGGAGCATCCTGTCTGCTGGTCCCCACGTCACATCAGAAGACTTATCGGTTTCACGTATGTTTTGTTTATTTTATGTATCAGTTTGTTTAGCTCTGTACTCTGGTTTTATTTTTGGAGGGTTGATGTTGTTATGTGGTGTTTTGTATTTATTATTGGTTGTGTAAGCCTAGCCGGCTAGCAGTTTTGTGTTTTGGTTTTGGTACAGCCGAGTGGGCTGCTTTATTTTTAACTGCGTGGTTGTGTCAGCCAGAGGCTGAATTTGATATTAACTGCGTGGTGTTTGTTTTCTTTTATTGTTATTATTCCAGCCGCATGTGGCTGAGGTATATAGTGCTTATAGAAAAGTTTCAGATTGTCCGCCGTACAGGGGAAATGCTGTCGAAATTTCTTCGAACAGAGACTTCTCTGGGGCGTGACACTCTTCAAAACGTCGGCCATCACCGAATCCATGACGATGTCTGCTATAAAGGAAAGAAAAGAAATCAGTTAGCAATCAAAGCAAATGCCCAAGTAAAATTCTTACCGAAGCCGGTCGGAAGAGGAGTCCGTATGGGACTCAGGCCGAAGATGTACATCACTCCTTCGTGAAGAAGCTTATTGATGTCAAGTCGCAGACCGTCTAGCATATTTGCAGCATGGAGGTAGTCCGGTCGGGTCTTGAATTTCTTCAGCTCGGGAGTCGGGGGTAGGTTGACCTGCCACTTGGTCGGGAAGTTGGCCTGATCGGACATACGGATGTAGAAAAAATAATCCTTCCAATGTTTATTGGAAGAAGGTAGTTTGTTGAAGAAGACTAAGCTTGGAACATGAAGGTGTCCAGCTCGGCTTGCTTGGGATAATAGAAATAAAAAAAGACCTCCGGTCGGAGGGGGATGTTGTGAATCTTAAACAAAACAACAACACCACAGAGAAGACGAAAGGTGTTGGGTACCAGACTACCGAGCGGAACACCGAAAAAATTATAAACATCTATGATGAACGGATGTACAGGGAAACGCAGACCGGCGGTAAACTGGTCGCGGAAGACACAGAAAGCTCCGCGCGGCGGCCTGTGCGGCCGGGCGGAAGGACCGGCTAAAAGAAGTTCAAAATATTCGGGGATTTAAAAATTATCGGTTAGAGTGTCAAAGTCACGCTAATCAAATCGTGACTGCATGGTAGTATACCAAGGGCCAAGGGACTGGTCTTCGGGATGGGAAGAGCTAGCCATGGGCCGATCGGAAGAAATCAAAAAGGCAAAAAGGCAGGAGAAAAACAACAGCAAGCGAAAAGAGGTTTCAAGGATTGAAACCGGGGAGAGAAATACGGAGTAAACACCGGAAACAAGAAAGAAAAGGTATAGAGCCTTACTGCGAGTAAAAAGGATCAAGGAAGAGGCGCCGGAAAGCGTCGGAAAGCAGGAATGGAATCGCCGGAGCACCGAAACACCAGAGACAACGGTAGAAATCGCGAAAGCAAGTGAGGGGAATAGGAGAGAGCGAAGATTTTATATAGCGAGGGTCGGGCGGCCTCCGCCGTTGGATCCAGGTCACGGGAATCAAAGTGTGCATCGCGCCGTCCATTTCAAACCGCCTCGATCCTATCAAAGCACCACACCGTCGCCGCCGTACGATGACGACAGTTCGCCACGTGGCGTTCGGTCATTCGATGCATTTAGTGAGCGCATGCTCAGCCTTAATGTCGAAAATTACGAGGAGATCCGAGGAAGGTTGCTGTTGACTAACCTTAAAGGTCATCCCTGTGAAAAGCCGAGCGGATTAGGTGTGCCTGAAGGCGCCGCCCGGCTAGGCTAACAGTCCAGTCAGTCGGACTAATCGCCTCCTTTGACTAGACTTGAAGGAGAGGCAAGTGATCCGGTTGTAAGAACAGGGGCCCCCCGTCCGGTGGAGTCAACGCCATGTGGAAGTCAAAGTGGCAGGTGGCCGGTCGGAGAGGGGTGGGTTCGACCGGCTGGGCGGCCGACCGGTGTCTAGTTGATGGTTAAAGGTGCCCTGTCGAAAGTCAGAGTTCTGGCGCTCAGCGGACAAGATGGCAGGGCCGATCGGACTGCACGCTCGGCCAAAGCCATCGGGTAGCATACTGCTAATAGTCTCCACAAAGCACGTGATTGAGAATCTCCCTAAGTAAACCACCGTATACGTCCGGCCGGATGTCGCGGAAGCTGGCCGGCCGGACGCCCTCCAGGGAGTAAGGGCAAAAGGACATGTGACATCTTTTTCTGACAGCGGATATGTTCCACATGTAGGCCATACTCCAAATCTTATGACAGGGGGTTCCGCTGTCCCATCAAGGACATGCTTGGACTGTAGCAGTATGGGTCAGGTAAGCTCACTGACAAGCCCTTACTAGGGTATGGGCCACGGACACGTGTACACCTCGGTATGTGTACACTCGCTTCTCCGTTGCCCTATATAAAGGCCCTCATCCTTCGCCGGAGGTACGCGTCCTAATATTTTGAGAGCCACTTTTTCACTGCTTGCTTGCCTGACTTGAGCGTCGGAGGGTCGTCGCCGGGAACCCCTTCCCGGCCCGACTTTTGTGCAGGCTCGCCGGAGGTTCGTGCGACCAGACGGAGGCCTACGTCATCGACTAGGAGAGCGCCACGTGCCCAGCGTCCGTTGGTTCAGCGATTCAGACAGGATCATAAGGTTAAGGAAAATCTAGATAGGAATCCCAAAACAACTAGACATATGCCTAGAAATACCTCAAAGAAAAATGAAAAAATTAAAGCTTGAGGTATTAAAGAAGGAAAATCAAATCTTGAGGTCAAGACTTGACACTTTAGAAAAGGCTCTTAAGAATTTGGAGAAGTCAACTCTAGGGTCTAAGGGTCAAAAATCAAAGCCCAAGGACATGAGAGGTTTGGGTCACAAATCTAAGTCTCAAGTGGTCAAGCCCGCTTATCATAATGTTCCATTCGATTATGGAACAAGACCTAGGGCTAAGAAGACCGTCACCAAGGTCACAAGGGGAGTCACCCCTAGAGTTGATCTTGATGAGCCCCAAATGACCAATGCCTTAAAGCCTAAGAGGGTCATTAGGAGGGTTGCTAGGGAAGTCATCCCTAGTGAATATTTAGTGAACCCAATGAGCTCAAATAGGTATTGGGTTCCTAGGAGCGTGATCCCTTCACGCTAGATGGTTTAGGGTGTGCCAACCTTAATTGGATAGGTAGTTAACCTACTCATGGCAAAAGGTGGCATTTTAGGAATTTTCAAGGTGTAATCAAGCCTTGAAAATGAAATTAAAAAATTATTCCTAAGGTGATTAGGATGTGCCAACCACATTTGAGGAGTTTTCTAGGGTCAATCTAATTGGCACATAGTGATCTAAAAATCTTTAGTATATGATTTTAGGTCTATTACACTTAGGAATATAGAATTTATGGTAAAATGATCAAAATTATCAAAAATGACAACTAAGGCTAGAATTAGGTATTTTCTATACCTTTATATGTTATTTGCCATACATTGTTTGTCATATGCCATGTCATGACATCATCTTTATTTTATTATCATTTGAAATGTCATGATAATGCTTAGGTTAGTTATATGTCATGCCTTATTTAAGTTTCATACTTGATGACATGACATCATGACATTGGCACATATTTCCACTTATGATATTATTTTATGCCATATCATCATCTCTTGCACTTATGATCAATTAATGTGATTTAAGGATAGAAACACAATTTGATATGGAGATCAAATTGTTGTTTAGAAAATGCATGAGAACTTAGCTTAAGATGACCTAAACCCATATCTCACATCAAAATTGACTTGGATGTGTTTGATACACCTTAGATGTGTGTGAGATATTAGGATTATGAGTTAGGATCAAGGTGCATAGTTCTTGTACCTAGATGAGCCTAATTCGAATTTGAGGATCATAGGGAAAACTTGTGTACAAGTCATGTACATTTAGCCCTAAGATTGTGGTCCTAAATTGAATGGTTTAAGATCATTTCAAAATTGATTTGAAAAACTTTGATGAAGCTTTTCTAGTGATAGCATTCATCATTGAGCAAGTTGATACAAAGATGAATTAACCTTGAACTATTTCAAAGTCTTTCGAACTTTATATCAAGATTAAAAAATGGGAGTTATTTTCATAGAAAACTATTTTTCCATGATAATATATGTGGTGAGGAATGTATCCTCAAAATTTTACAATTTTTGAAATTTTCTATAATTTTTTAGGGGTTTCTGAATTTCGGGAGAAAAAATAGAAATTCTTATCAGAGAACTGTGGACCGATCAGAGAAGATTCTGATCAGTCCAGGGAAGTCTGGATCGGTCACTGGACCGATCCAGGGTAGTGTGGATCGGTCTGGTGACCGATCCAGTGGAGCCCTGATCGGTCTAGTGACCGGTCAGAGCGTGCCAAAATACTGATTTCGACTGTTGTCTGAAATTTCAGCTGTGGAAGTTAGTGTTTTAGATTTCTAAAGGGTTGAAACTCTCCAAGACATTGTTGGTGCAATGGTCAAGGAGGAGTTGACCTTTAGGGGGAGTTTTTACCTATTGGTTAAGGGAGAGTTGACTTTTAGGGGGAGTTTTTACTCGTCAAGATTTCTAAGGATGAATGATATGGGATTATCACTAAGTTGATTGTTGATTTTAGTATCAAGGGGGAAATTAAGGGTTTCAATGAAAGGTATGGGACTTTCATTAGGAAGAAACTCTTGACCTTGATTAACCCCTTTTGATGTGTGTCAAAAAGGGAGAGAATGTCCAGAGAATGTTCAAGGAAGAACATTGGAGTTTGGGGAGAATGTTCAGAGAATGTTCAAGGAAGAACATTGGAGAACTATTGGAAAACCTAAGTTAGGTTATCGGGTTAACCTAACTTGATTATGGTTTTTGTCAAACATCAAAAAGGGGGAGATTGTTTGTGCAACCTTAGGTCAAGGTTGACTTGGGTGACCCGACTCGAGTTGACCTGACTCGAGGTATATTTCAATGTTTGACAATAATGGAGAAGTTATATTTTGATGTTTGACAAGAATAGGAACTTGGGGGATTGTGGGTGCAACCTTTGGTTAAGGTTGACCTGGTTGACCCGACTTGATTTGACCTGATTCGGGAAAAGTCCAAGTACGGAGACTTGGCACGGAAAAGTCCAAGCAGGGAGCTTGGCACGGGAAAAGTCCAAGTATGGAGACTTGGTACGGAAAAGTCCAAGCATGGAGCTTGGCACGGGAAAAGTCCGAGTATGGAGACTTGGCACGGAAAAGTCCAAGCAGGGAGCTGGGCACGGGGAAAAGTCCAAGTATGGAAGCTTGGCATGTGAAGTCGGAGAGGGCTTGATAGCTCGTTCTCCTGACTAGGTCAGAGAGGGCTCGGTAGCTCGTTCTCTGGACCGGACATGGAAGTCGGAGAGGGATCGGTAGCTCGTTCTCCGGACTAGGTCAGAGAGGGCTCGGTAGCTCGTTCTCTAGATCAGGAAGGCTTTAGGGTTTAAGGCTGGGAAATTGGATCGGTCTACTGACCGATCCAGTGATACTATGGGTATCTGGATCGGTCTGCTGACCGATCCAGTGATACACTGATTCTCACTGTGGGTCATCTGATCGGTTTGGTGACCGATCAGTAACCAAACAGATTGGGAGAAGGAATAGGAGGGATCGGTCGGTGAACCGATCCACCTATGGCCTGATCGGTCCACAGACCGATCAGGGCTCTGGAACCACTCTCTGTGAGAGTTGGGATCGGTCTGGGGACCGATCAACCTAGGGCCTGATCAGTCCCCTGACCGATCAGATCCGCCCTAGACCGATCAGGGTGGAGCCTGATCGGTCCAGGTCTAGCCGTTGAGTCACAACGGCTAGTGTCCAGAGAATGTTCAAGGAAGAACATTGGAGTTTGGGGAGAATGTTCAGAGAATGTTCAAGGAAGAACATTGGAGAACTATTGGAAAACCTAAGTTAGGTTATCGGGTTAACCTAACTTGATTATGGTTTTTGTCAAACATCAAAAAGGGGGAGATTGTTGGTGCAACCTTAGGTCAAGGTTGACCTGGGTGACCCGACTCGAGTTGACCTGACTCGAGGTATATTTTAATGTTTGACAATAATGGAGAAGTTATATTTTGATGTTTGACAAAAATAGGAACTTGGGGGATTGTGGGTGCAACCTTTGGTCAAGGTTGACCTGGTTGACCCGACTTGAGTTGACCTGATTCGGGAAAAGTCCAAGTATGGAGACTTGGCACGGAAAGGTCCAAGCAGGGAGCTTAGCACGGGAAAAGTCCAAGTATGGAGACTTGGCACGGAAAAGTCCAAGCAGGGAGCTTGGCACGGGACAAGTCCAAGTATGGAGACTTGGCACGGAAAAGTCCAAGCAGGGAGCTTGGCATGGGAAAAGTCCAAGTATGGAGACTTGGCACGGAAAAGTCCAAGCAGGGAGCTGGGCACGGGGAAAAGTCCAAGTATGGAAGCTTGGCATGTGAAGTCGGAGAGGGCTCGATATCTCGTTCTCCGGACTAGGTCAGAGAGGGCTCGGTAGCTCGTTCTCTGGACCGGACGTGGAAGTCGGAGAGGGCTCGGTAGCTCTTTCTCCGGACTAGGTCAGAGAGGGCTCGGTAGCTCGTTCTCTAGATCAAGAAGGCTTTAGGGTTTAAGGCTGGGAAATTAGATCGGTCTGCTGACCGATCCAGTGATATTATGGGTATCTGGATCGGTTTGCTGACCGATCCAGTGATACACTGATTCTCACTGTGGGTCATCTGATCGGTCTGGTGACCGAGATGGGAGAAGGAATAGGAGGGATCGGTCGGTGGACCGATCCACCTATGGCCTGATCGGTCCACAGACTGATGAGGGCTCTGCAACCACTCTCTGTGAGAGTTGGGATCGGTCTGGGGACCGATCAGCGTAGGGCCTGATCGGTCCCCTAACCGATCAGATCCGCCCTGGACCGATCAGGGTGGAGCCTGATCGATCCAGGTCTAGTCGTTGAGTCACAATGGCTAGATTTCTGTGTATGTGTCTTCTTCTTCGCAGGTTCATATAAATCAAGATGTGGAGGGCCTCTAGAGAGAAAAGGTAGACTTCTTCTTGCTCCTGCGATCTGAGCTTTGCTGAGCTCTCCATTACTGAAGCGTCGTGTGAGCTTCCCTCAGCTGGGTCTCCAACTGATCAGTTGCTGCTGTGGTTGGCATCCGTGAAGTTGCTGCTTCATCAACAGTCGACGAGAAGGCAAGCAAACTAGTGTTTTTACATTCATATTGTTCTTGGCTTCTTGCTATATTTCTTGTACTCTGATCTTGCTGTTGCAAGAGAGATTGTGGCGAGGTTTCTCCACCCAGAAGAAGTTTTTATTAGCCAGTTTTCCGGGGTCTCATCCACCGACGGATTGATAGGATTCGTCCACCTTACGGACACGCCGAGGAGTAGGAGTATCATCTCCGAACCTCGTTATATCGTCACGTTTGAGGTTTGATATTCTCCCGTTTCATTTCTATCTTTTATTTCTACTGCGCTAACTCAAATTTTAGGAAGAAACGAGAATTTGGGGTCGACTATTCACACCCCCCCCTCTAGCCGTGTCCGAAGGTCCTAACACCTTCAACAGGTCAGATTTGACCGTTTGCATTGCGGATAAAGTTTTATCCGCTGACCGAGCTGGAGGCGCCTTGAACCTTGTTGGAGGCACCTTAGACCCTCGGGATAGACTTTCCAGGAGCTATATAAAGGCCCCTGGAGCTAGGAATTCAACAACAACTCAAGCAATCAATCTATAAGCAATTTCTAGCAGTAGTTCTGAGCAATTAGAGTGTAAAAGGCTTCTCCGCCTTCAGAGAAGGAGAATTTTCTTAGTGTACTTTTCACTGCCCTGGATTAACAACCTCCTTGGTTGTAACCAGGTTAAATTCCTGTTTCTGTTTTTAATTTTCTGTCTTTATTATTTTACTACTGTGTTTATTCTGAGTTGAAATCCGAGGAGTGTATTTTTATTTTTTTTTTTTCAGCAATTCACCCCCCTCTTGCCGGTCTCCATTGCACCAATAAGTGGTATTAGAGCCTGATCGCCTCAGAAGGACTAACCGCCAACTGAAGCACTACGATCAAGACGATGGCCGGAGCGAACATCCATCCCCCGAAGTTCGACGGAGACTTCGCCACTTGGCAGTGCAAAATAGAGGTATTTTTTAAAACGGATTTTGATATTCTTATTACAATGAAATATGGTTTTGCAGCGCCGAAAGACAAAGAAGAAAACACATGGAGCAAGAAGGAGCAAGCCGATTTCGTTGCCAACGGAAAGGCAGAGTTCCACCTGCTTAGCAAGTCGGATCGGAAGCTACGACTCAGCGAAAGATCTCTGGAGAAATTCTGGAGCTTCACGAAGGTACTTCGAGCGAAACTAGCGAAGTGACATCCTCCGGAACCAGTTAACGAACCTCCGGATGAACCAGAAGGTAGCGCAACTCAGCGAGAATCAAGGGCTGATAACGCAACTTCGAACCTTGGAAGAGGTAACCAACCGGATTCTATCCGATCTGGCTCAATGCCTTCCCGAGAACACCAGAGTGGGCCTCCTTAGTAGATGCGTACTACATCTCTAAGGACCTCGAGGTAAGTACGTTAGAACAATTATTTTTGACTTTTGAACTTCACGAATCTCGAGTTTCAGAACCCAACGGAGCAGAGAAGACAAGTTAGAACATTGCCTTAAAGGCAAAGATGAACAATTCTGACTCCGAAGCCTCAGTCGACAAATCCGAAGTGGCACTACTGGTAAGACGCTTCAATAAGTTTTTCAGTTCTAATAAATTTAAATCGGAGAGGCATCATCGAAAGAAGAGGATGGTTCGTTGCTACAACTGCAACGAAGAAGGGCACATCAAGGAGGACTGCCCAAAATTGAAGAGAAAGGAGAAAGAAAAGGAAAAGCCAAAATACAAGAAACCAGAACCCTCCAAGTACAAGAATCTGAAGGCTACTTGGTCATATTCGTCAACCTCTGAGTTGGACATCGAAGAATTCTCAGGGTTAGCGCTATTGGCGAACCATCAACTGGAAGAAGATTCAAGCTCAGAGATGAGCATCGATGAAGGGGGAGGAACATCAGAAGAAGAAAGCAGCAGTGAAAGGGGAGCGTCACCAGATTAGGTAAGTAAGGTACGCAATCTAACCCCTTCCCAGTCCTTTCGGTTTATTAAATCGCTTTCTAAAGATTTAATCGAATTAGAAAAAAAAAATAAAGAATTAAAAATGAAATTAGCAAAAGCATGTCCACTTGAAATTTACGATCATATAAAATCAGAAAATGATAAATTAACATTAGAAATTGAAAAATTGAAATCTGATGCATGCTTAAATAAATTTCCTAAATCAAAATTAAGAACTTATGGAAAATTAAACTGGTACATTAGAAACCATCAGGGTCAACTTAGAAAAGTGCCCAAAATTTATGTACCCCCTAGATTTTTGAATAATCCTGTAGGAAGGAACCTCTATTGGGTTCCAAAATCTGTGCTTAATTAATTTTTCAAAAATTTAAAAGCTTACAGTGAGACAATTAAATATTGAAATTCTTTATGGAAACTTTGTCTAAGGAAGTGGTTGTTGCTCCAATAACCAAGAAGGCCTAGTGCCTCGCCATGATCTGAAAGCTAAAATATTGAAAGAAATGTTTAATTAACTTTCTGAAAAAATATTAAAGAAAAATTAAATAATGCTTTGAAAGTTTATCAAATATTTGACTTAGAAAATTCCTTAAATTTTTTTTTAATATTCTAACTTAGAAATTATTTTTTTTCCTTAGAAATTTTTTCCCAGAAAAATCCTAAATAACTTCATTTGACTTAGAAATTTATTTTTTCAAAACTTTAATCTTACTTGAAAATATTTTACTTAAGACCCCATTTTTGCTGTGATCAAAGGGAGAGAGAAAAGTACAAGTTTAGGGGGAGTTAGAAAAATTTAAATTTCTGTTATCTTTTGCAAAAATTATGCTTAACTTGTTAGTTTAGTAATTTTTTCTTTAAAATTACTCTTTATGTCTATTTTTACCCTAACTTGAACTTGGGTTGATGCACATCAAAAAGGGGGAGATTGTTGGACCCCGTGGTAGTTTTGATATGATCAACCAAGTTGGTTAGGTCCTGCTGTATTTTGATCCCTGTGTCTGAGTATGCAGGAGCTTAGGAACACAGGAAGTCGAGCGGAAGACGCAGCTAGCGAGAAGGATGGCACGGGAAGGGAGCCGACGGGCTCGGTGCGTCTGAAGGACGAGAGAGCTGCGGAAGAGTACTTCGATGGGCGTGAAGAGCGTGCGCGGCGTTCGAGGGACGTGAAGCCGGGACGGAAGGCTGCTCGAGGAAAAGCGGGGTGGGTTGGGTGAGCCCTATTGCAGTTGGCCGCAATCAGAAAAAAGCGGGCGTCGGGCTAAACCAAGTGGAAAATGTCTTTGCCGACTTGGGCGCCTCAAGGCTTGGGTGCCTCCATCATGAGTGCCTTCCTGTTGAAGGCGCCTTCAATCGGTTGACCGTTTGCGTTGCGGATAAAGTTTTATCCGCTGACCGAGCTAGAGGCGCCTTGAACCTTGTTGGAGGCGCCTTGGACCCTCGGGATAGACTTTCCAGGAGCTATATAAAAGCCCCTGGAGCTAGGAATTCAACAACAACTCAAGCAATCAATCTGTAAGCAATTCCTAGTAGTAGTTCTGAGCAATTAGAGTGTAAAAGGCTTCTCCGCCTTCAGAGAAGGAGAATTTTCTTAGTGCGCTTTTCACTGCCCTGTATTAACAACCTCCTTGGTTGTAACCAGGTTAAATTCCTGTTTCTGTTTTTAATTTTCTGTCTTTATTATTTTACTACTACGTTTATTCTGAGTTGAAATCCGAGGAGGGTATTTTTATTTTTGTTTTCAGCAATTCACCCCCCTCTTGCCGGTCTCCGCTGCACCAACAAATAGTTGAGATGCACATTCTCCTAGGGCTATGTACTCAGCTTCAGTGGTTGATATGTTGATAGGGCAACACAATGTTGCTTTCTGCTTGGCCAGCTTACTAGGCACTGACCTAGAAATTGACAATTACTACTTGTGTTTTTTTTATCTAGCTTGCACCCGGCATAGTCTGAGCCAGAATAGCCAGTTAGATCAAGAGTACAAGTCCTAGGGTACCATAGTCCTACATTTAGGGTTCCCTTAATATATCTAAGTATTCTTTTAACATGAGTTAAGTGTGACTCTTTTGCACAAGATTGATATCTTGCACACATACCTACTGCGAAAAGAATATCTGGTCGGCTCGTAGTTAGGTACAATAAACTCCCTATCACACTGCGATAGCATTTCGAGTCTACTGGTTTACCTTCTAAGTCTGAGTCAACTTTAATATTAGTGGCCATAGGTGTATTAATATTTTTTGAGTTTTCCATTCCAAATTTTCTAGCATATTTAGTTTGATAAATGTAAATTCCATCTTTGGTTTGTTTAATTTGTAAACCTAAGAAAAAGTTCAGCTCGCCTACCAGACTCATTTCAAATTCATCTTCCATTAATTTGGTAAACTTTTTTTAAAAATTTGGAGTTGGTGGATACAAAAATTATGTCATCTACATAGATTTGAGCTATACAGATGTCTTTTTCTAAGATTGTTACAAAGAGGGTTGGATCTATTTGACCTTGGTTGAATCCTTTTTATATTAGATAATTGGATAAGCGTTTATACCAAGCCCTAGGAGCTTGTTTTAGTCCATATATGACCTTTTTTAGTCTAAAGACATGATTTGGATATTCTAAGTCTTCAAATCTTGGGGGTTGACCTACATATACCTCTTCTTTAATAAATCCATTTAAGAATGTGGATTTTACATCCATTTGGTATAACTTGAACCCCTTGTGTGCTGTATAGGCCAGTAGCATCCTAATGGATTCAAGTCTGGCTACATGGGCATAAGTCTCATTATAATCTAACCCTTCTACTTGATTGAATCCTTTGGCTACTAACCTAGCTTTGTTTATGACTATATTGCCCTGATCATCTAATTTGTTCCTAAAAACCCATTTAGTATCAATTATAGTCTTGTTCATGGGCTTAGGTACTAATTCCTAGACTTGATTTCTTTCAAACTGGGCTAACTCTTCTTGCATTGCTAAGGTCCAGTCTGGGTCTGGCAGGGTTTCATCTATAGTTTTTTGGTTCAATTTTAGAAATCAGGGCTATTAGGCTTAGGTTCCTGTAAGATGACCTAGTTCTGACTCCTAGAGTTGGATCATCCAAAATTTGGTCAGATGAGTGATTGGTGATTGTTCTTGTTGGTCTTACATTTGGGTTAGGAATTGGTTCTTCAAATTCATTAGGTTCAGGTTGAATTCAGTCATCATCTTCTGTATTTCTTGAGCTAATATTTTCTGTATTATTATTTTCATTTCTTATATCGGGTAGTTTATTTTCTTCATCAAATATTATATTCATTGTTTCTTCAACTTTTAGGGTATTTTTGTTATAAACTCTATATGCTCTATTGGTTGTTGAGTACCCTAAAAATATTCCTGGGGTTGTTTTTGATGAAAATTTCCCTAAGTAGTATTTAGTGTTTACGATGAATACTTTACACCCGAAGACTTTTAAATAATTTAAATTAGGAATTTTATTATAGTATATTTCATAGGGTGTTTTATTCTGAAAATTTTTAATTAAAATCCTATTTTATATATAGCAGGCTGTATTAATTGCTTCAGCCCAGAAATGATTGGATAATTTTTATTCGTTTAACATGGTTCTAGCGGCTTCTTGTAGGGTTTTGTTTTTACTTTCTACTAGACCATTTTTTTGGGGGGTTCTAGGGCAAGAATATTCGTATTGATATCCATTAATTTTACAAAATTCAATAAACTTATGATTTTCGAATTCTCCCCCATGGTCACTTCTTATTCTTTTTATCTGTGTGTCTTTTTCATTTTCTATTATGTTATAAAAAGTCTTAAATACTTCAAAAGTTTCATCTTTAGTTTTTATAAATTTTACCCAAGTAAATCTTGAGTAGTCATCGATTATTACTAAGCAATATTGGTTTTTGCTTAGTGACTTGGCTCCGTGTGTGTAAAATACGGAACTAGATAATAATTAAATAATAAGATTTAATAGTCTAATAGTCTTAACAAAATTTTTATAAATTTTTAGAAATTTTTTTGAAATTAATCGGAGCTCATACGACATATTTAGAGGGGATATATTTATGGACCCGAGAAAGGCATGTTTTAAATAAACGTTTAAATGAGGAGTTGATTAAATAATGTTAGGTTTTCTTTATATTAAAACCCTAAGGCTATGTTTACTCTAGAGTGTGGATGAGGAAAAGAAAGGAATCAACGATAGAAAGTTATCTTTGGAGGAAGAGAAAAGAAAGGGTGAAGAAATCTTTTCCTTTGCACACTTGTTTACCTTGATAAAGGAAAGTGAATACTTGTGATGTAATTTTGTAAATAAAAAAGGGTGCATGCGTCATTTTTTTGGTACATAGTGTAATTTTGTGAGTTAAAAAGGCTACATGCGTCATTTTTTTTTGGTATATAATGTAATTTTGTGAATGCAAAAGGGGTACATGTGTCATTTTTTTTTCCATCCGCTGCTTTCCATCCGATTTTGAGGTGATCAATTTTGGCTCCAAAATTATCCGCTGATGGATTGCGTTACTTTTCCTTCGGAAAATTTTAATGAAGTAAACGACGGAAACTTTTCCACCGTGGAAACTTTTCCTTAATTTTGCTTTCCACTCTCCCAAGTAAACAGAGTCTAAATAACTAAGTTCGAGGGCGTCCCTTCCTCCCCACGCCCGCGACAGCGCGCTTCTGCCCGCCCCGCGAGAGCGATGGACGACGTCGCCTACGCGCCGACCGCCTCGAGCCACTGTGTCGCCTTCCATTTGCCACCACACCGCAGCTTGTTATAGCCATCGTCCTCCTCATCGGATGCCATCGTCGGACTTCGCCAGCCCCTGTTCTGCCCATAGTAGTACATGTCGCCCGACCGCCGGCACCACTCCTTTGTGACGCCATCGGTGACGTAGCGTTGTGTCTATTCCTTTTCTGACCGGCGACAATTGTTGTTCCTACCCGTTCGCCACCACGAGCAGCCCCTAGCCCCGTCGGTCTTCCCTGTCCTCGTCGAGGATGCTGCCAACCACAGCTGCTCACTCGAGCTTTTACCAACTGTAATGAATGTCGTCACTGTGTGTCGCCTCGCTGCCGAGGAAGAAGAAGTGGTTAATGAGGTATCAAGTTTATTGTTTCATGTTGGATTACGGTAAGTGGTTTAGCTCAACTAATCTATGAATTGAATACTAATTTTGATTACAGAATAGTAGTTGATTCGTTAATTTAATTAATCGACTATTATAGATAAGTTATTTAATTGATTAATTAATAGATTGATTTAATTAATCAATAGATAAAGGAATAAAGTAATAAGTTGATCAATTAATCAATAGGGTTTAATTATTGATTAATAGACTCTTAGATTTCCTATATCCTATAATCGTAGGATTTGAGCTCGATGCGATTTCACGGACTAGAAGACGATTTGGACACGTTCTACGTATACAGGCGGGTACTTCTTGCTTTATTTTCTTTTAGTACTTTGACCTTAGTGCATGAATTATTTTGAGATAAGGACTATTTACCTTGACTCCACTCTTACTTTACACTGCTTGATACTTCCACGCAATCTTTGAGAAATTCGTTCCATATCTATACAGTCTCTTGTTGTTGTCCATGATCAGTAGCAGATAATAGATATCATGTTTGTATGTTTTGACTGTTGCTTATTTATGTACGATATTGAGCATGCTGGCTTCATGTAGCATACCTATTTCTGCTTATGTATATATGATGACTGTTACATTGTATGCATCATGTCATTCCATGCATGCCGCATCCTCGGCCACTCGAGAGAGTGGTAGCTGGAGTTGATGCCGCTTGTCCTGTCGTGCCGCACTCGGCCACTTGCAGTTGGTGGTAGCTGGAGTTGCGAGCAGCAGGGACCCCCTTCGCTGTGTAGCTAGTTAGTTACTCAGCACCTGTCCATCCGGTCACTCGCGGGAGTGGCGGCCTTTGGGTGGTACAGTTGTCATTGATCCGGCCTCATACGCTGTTATTATGCCTGCTTTGGCTGTTGTTGTTTACTTATGTTATTATTCCTTACTTATGCTGTTGTGGTATATTTATGCTGCCGTTGTTTCTTGCGGTTGTTCACTTATGCTGGTATGCTGTCTTATGTTGAGATATGCTCTCGTTGTAGGCGGTTAAACCTTAGTTTTTTTTATTTGAAATGTCTATATGTCTTACACATTACCTCTATAGTTACGAGCAGTATTGTAGCAGATTAGTACCATTCTTGACCTTCTATATCTAGCCTAGGATATGGTTCCGGGTATGAGCATTGATTATGGTTTCATTTTGTATCTGCTACTTCCCTTATGAGACTGTATTCCTTTTGGGTATTCTTTATTGGTTGATTATGTTCATGCATTATCTTTTCTATACCCGCTGAGTTCTAATACTCACCACCCCGTAAAATGGTTTTCTTTCGCCAGGTAACAGATAGATGAGTCATGGATGCTTGGAGAGATGCCGGCTGCCATTCCTGGGTCCCGCGTCATATTCGAAAATTGATTTTGGTTCTGTTTCTCTTTACTTGCATTTCGTATTCGTTGGATTTGGGGTTGTGAGAACTATGTTTTGATACTTGTTGTGTGGACTTGGTATTTGTGATGTTTTGATAACTTTGTAATTTGCGGGTTTTCTCTTCGTTCTCTTTCCGTTGTGCTTATTTTATTTGTTTTTGTTTGTCCAGCCGAGTAGGCTGAGTATATTTAACTGTGTGGTTGTGTTGTTTCCATTTTCTATGGTATATATATCCCAGCCAAGTGTGGTTGATGTATATTTTGTATGTAGTAGTGCTTCAGATTGTCACCCGTATAGGGGAGATGTTGCCGAAATTTCTTCTGGCAGGGACCCTCTGGGGGCGTGACAATTTAGTGGTATCGGAGCTCAGGTTGCGAAGCCTATTTTTATGTTTCAAATTTTGCGATTTGTTTTTCGTATTATGGATTTTCAAGTTAATCTGATACCAATTTTATGGTATCAGAGTCGTTTCGATCTTGTTTCGATTTATGATTTTTGGTGTTCTGATTGTTTTGTTTTCCCTTTGTAAGTTGATCCCTCGATGTGATTCTCGAGTTATGGGACCAGGCAGCGACAGGACATCTCCGAGCTATAGGAAGTAAGGTATATCTCTAGTGTTGTTATGACTTTTGGATTCACTACTTAGTTTATTGTTGGACCATTTGAATGTCTATTGGGTAACTTGGGAGTTTGTTATTTTCATTCTTGCATATTTCTAGGGGATTTTTAATCCGCAAGTTGGAGAAGCAAACAAAGCAGGTATAGTGAAGGTGCTGAGTTTTGGTTTGTGTTCATGCATTGTGATGGATTCGGTTTTCAGAGCAGGAATGGTGGAGGTGTTTGGGTTTCTCTATTTCGAGCATTTACTCCTGCAATGACCTTTGGTTATGGTTTTAGAGAATTGGTAAAATTTTGGTTGTTCTCGGTTGTTGGAAAGGTGCAAGATATTCATTTGGAATTAGCTTGTTAGGATTAAGTTCCGATTGTCTAACTCATAGGAAGTAGTAAGTGGAATTCTGTTTCTATACCTAATGCAAATGCTTATCTTTAGTGTATATTGTATTTGCTTTGCACATGTATAACTTGGGTTTGGCTATGTCCATAGATGCTTAAGCGTTAGGTTCTTGTTGCTTGGTATGAACTTAATATAGAATGTGTTGGAATTTGATGGAGAATCAAGTTGTTGTTCCATAGAATCTAAGGATGTTAGATCTGAAATTTGGATTGTGGTTATATATCTTATCTGGATCTTTGTTCCTCTGGTGTTTGGTTTGTCTTGAGTTGCTTTGTAGCTGAGGGGCAATGTTGGGGATTGGATGTGAATGAATGTATTGGATAACAACAGAATAATCAATTTGAAGGGCATTGGCTGCTTGGTGATTGAAAAAAAAAAGTGATTTGTGGGATTCTCATTCAAAATTGATTTTCCTTGAGTTAATGCATACGAGAAGGAGATATGGTCTGTTGCTATATGCCTAGATATATTTGAACTTGCCAATTTTGGTATCAAACATATCTTTTGCTTTTGGAGTAATTATTTTTTTTCCACATCTCAGATTACTGCTCCTCACATCCCATTCATAGCCTGATGGATAGATCTTTCTGATTATGATCTCTGTCCTTGTTATTGAACATAGTATATAAGTTAAATACCTTAATATGGCCAACAAATACTCTGTTGTTCGTTTTGACTAATAGTAATCGAGTAAATTCAGGAATTTTGCATTGCAGTTTGCAGCATTTCAGAAATACTAAATCAGATTAAAATGTATCTCTTTAACTATTTTTTTTTATAAAATAAGAAAAAGTAAATTGAAATGTTATGGATTTCAGATATAATTAATTTACCTATAGTTATTGGTTAGACAGAGTGTAGCGGATGCATGATGAACTTATAACTCACAGAGTTATCCCTTGAGGTTGGAGATTTGTTCATGATACTAAGATAGGGTAGTATATATGTATACTGCTTAGTTGTTATCCTTAGATGAGGATCCTTAGATTGAGTAGTAAATTTGGGGACCAAATTTTTATTAGTGGGGGAGAATGTAAAATACGGAACTAGATAATAATTAAATAATAAGATTTAATAGTCTAATAGCCTTAACAGAATTTTTAAAAATTTTTAGAAATTTTTTTGAAATTAATCGGAGCTCATACGACGTATTTAAAGGGGATATATTTATGGACCCGAGAAAGGCATGTTTTAAATAAACGTTTAAATGAGGAGTTGATTAAATAATGTTAGGTTTTCTTTATATTAAAACCCTAAATAACTAAGTTCGAGGGCGTCCCTTCCTCCCCACGCCCGCGACAGCGCGCTTCTACCCGCCCCGCGAGAGCGATGGACGACGTCGCCTACGCGCCGACCGCCGGCGTCGCATCCCTGCCGAGGTAACCGATCGACCTTGGCGTCTCCTCCCCTCCGCGCCAACTGTGTGTTACCGCTGGAGAAGAAGACTCCGCCTCTCCACGCATGACCGTAGGCGCGGACCACCGTCGCCGATTTCTCCAGTCATCGAGCGCATCCCTTTCGCATTGCGAAAACTGGTGGCTGTTTCGCCAGCCCCTGTTCTGCCCATAGTAGTACATGTGCGCCCGACCGCCGGCACCACTCCTTTGCGACGCCATCGGCTGACGCAGGCGTTGCGTCTATTCCTTTTCTGACCGGCGACAATTGTTGTTCCTACCCCGTCGCCACCACGAGCAGCCCCCTAGCCCCGTCGGTCTTCCCTGTCCTCGTCGAGTTGCTGCTGTTTCCTTGTCCCCCACAACACACCGCTTGGAGATGCTGCCAACCACAGCTGCTCACTCGAGCTTTTGCCAACTGTAATGAATGTCGGCACTGTGTGTCGCCTCGCTGCCGAGGAAGAAGAAGTGGTTAATGAGGTATCAAGTTTATTGGTTCATGTTGGATTACGGTAAGTGGCTTAGCTCAACTAATCTATGAATTGAATACAAATTTTGATTACAGAATAGTAGTTGATTCGTTAATTTAATTAATCGACTGTTATAGATAAGTTATTTAATTGATTAATTAATAGATTGATTTAATTAATCAATAGATAAAGGAATAAAGTAATAAGTTGATCAATTAATCAATAGGGTTTAATTATTGATTAATAGACTCTTAGATTTCCTATATCCTATAATCGTAGGATTTGAGATCGATGCGATTTCACGGACTAGAAGACGATTTGGACACGTTCTACGTATACAAGCGGGTACTTCTTGCTTTGTTTTCTTTTAGTACTTTGACCTTAGTGCATGAATTATTTTGGGATAAGGACTGTTTACCTTGACTCCACTCTTACTTTCTTGTGCTTGATACTTCCACGCAATCTTTGAGAAATTCGTTCCATATCTATACAGTCTCTTGTTGTTGTCCATGATCAGTAGCAGATAATAGATACCATGTTTGTATGTTTTGACTGTTGCTTATTTATGTACGATATTGAGCATGCTGACTTCATGTAGCTTACCTATTTCTGCTTATGTATATATGATGACTGTTGCATTGTATGCATCATGTCATTGCATGCATGCCGCATCCTCGGCCACTCGAGAGAGTGGTAGCTGGAGTTGATGCCGCTTGTCCTGTCGTGCCGCACTCAGCCACTTGCAGTTGGTGGTAGCTGGAGTTGCGAGCAGCAGGGACCCCCTTCGCTGTGTAGCTAGTTAGTTACTCAGCACCTGTCCATCCGGTCACTCGCGGGAGTGGCGGCCTTTGGGTGGTACAGTTGTCATTGATCCGGCCTCTCGACCATACAGGGGTCATGGTGCAGAGAGGTGGGCGGGGTGATCATCCGTGCATACGCTGTTATTATGCCTGCTTTGGCTGCTGTTGTTTACTTATGTTATTATTCCTTACTTATGCTGTTGTGGTATATTTATGCTGCCGTTGTTTCTTGCGGTTGTTCACTTATGCTGGTATGCTGTCTTATGTTGAGATATGCTCTCGTTGTAGGCGGTTAAACCTTGGTTTTTTTTATTTGAAATGTCTATATGTCTTACACATTACCTCTATAGTTACGAGCAGTATTGTAGCAGATTAGTACCATTCTTGACCTTCTATATCTAGCCTAGGATATGGTTCCGAGTATGAGCATTGATTATGGTTTCATTTTGTATCTGCTACTTCCCTTATGAGACTGTATTCCTTTTGGGTATTCTTTATTGGTTGATTATGTTCATGCACTATCTTTTCTATACCCACTGAGTTCCAATACTCACCACCCCGTAAAATGGTTTTCTTTCGCCAGGTAACAGATAGATGAGTCATGGATGCTTGGAGAGATGCCGGCTGCCAGTCCTGGGTCCCGCGTCATATTCGAAAATTGATTTTGGTTCTGTTTCTCTTTACTTGTATTTCGTATTCGTTGGATTTGGGGTTGTGAGAACTATGTTTTGATACTTGTTGTGTGGACTTGGTATTTGTGATGTTTTGATAACTTTGCAATTTGTGGGTTTTCTCTTCGTTCTCTTTCCGCTGTGCTTATTTTATTTGTTTTTGTTTGTCCAGCCGAGTAGGCTGAGTATATTTAACTGCGTGGTGGTGTTGTTTCCATTTTCTATGGTATATATATCCCAGCCGAGTGTGGCTGATGTATATTTTGTATGTAGTAGTGCTTCAGATTGTCACCCGTACAGGGGAGATGTTGCCGAAATTTCTTCTGGCAGGGACCCTCTAGGGGCGTGACAGTGTGAATCAAACAAATCTAGGTGAAGGAGCTTAAGTATCAAAGCAGTTCTCTTTAGATTGGTTAACTTATAGTTTGACTTGGTTTGTTTACCTTGTTGACAGACATCACAGATTGAATTTCAATAAATTTTAATTTGGCCAGACCTCTAACTAGACCATTTTAACTCATTTTTGAAATGAGTCTAGTATGAGTGTGACCCAGTCTCTTATGCCACAACTCAGTTTCCTTTTGTTGTGTCAAGAGACACTTTATTGAGGATGTTGGTAAATTAATTGTGTAGACATTGTCTCTCCTAATGTCCTTAAGTGTGATTTCAGGGTTATCAATATTTTTAAATATACACCCAGATTTGGTAAAGTTTACTGAATAACCATTATCACATAACTGACTTATACTGAGTAAGTTAAAGTTAAAATTTTCAACTAATAATACTTTTCGAATAATAAAATCGGAACTGAGTTCGATGTTACCTCTTCCGATTACCTTAAGTTTACCATCGTTGCCGAATGCAACAGATCCTAAATTCTTTAGTTTGAGCTTTATGAACTTCAGTCTATCTCCAGTCATATGTTTGGAGCATCCACTATCCAACATCCATTGATCCAATTCTTTATGTTTCTACACATAAAGTATTTGAATTAGAATCTATTTTATGGGAAAGCTAGTTTGAATGAAGTTAGCTTCCTAATTTTCCATCTCACCTAATCTTGGTTTCCAATCAGATATCCCTTATGAGTGATTGTGAAATGGTTAGATTATCACGTTGTTTTGTCTAAGTTAATTAGGTTGATGAGTCAAGTTTGTTAATTTGATTAAGTTAATTTGATTAGTTAAGTTCGAATGATTTGATTAACGAAATTTTTTTAAAATAATTTTAAAATAAGTTTTAAAAGGAATTTTGATGTAAGTTTTAAAAGGATTTTTTTAAATTAGTTTTAAAAAGATTTTTAAATAAGTTTTTAAATTTTTTTTAAAAGATTATTATTATTTTTTAATTTAATTTTAATTTAATTATTTGATTTTAATTAGTTAATTTAATTCTTAATTAGTTAATTTGATTTTTAATAAGTTAATTGAATTTTAAATAGTTAATTTATTAATTTAATCCTTAATCATCTCACCCGGTCTAAATTTTAAATCAGGAAATCCTATAATTTTGTGAGATGAATTAGGTTCGATTATAGGGTTTGATTTAACTTTGTGTTACATTCAGGTTTAGTTTTGGGCTCAACAAATAGACATTCTTTGGATAAACTTCTGGGCTATGGTGAATCACTTGGACATCATTAGAGTAACCATGCCTTCGAGATTTTTCAAATAGTCCTATCCACTGAACTTAGTACAAACCTTGGTCTAACTAATTAGAATCCATAAGGGGTAACTTCAGTCAGTTTCACTTAGCCAAATACACAAAGTCGAAGCCATATCTTCCTAGACATGCATAGACTAAGTTTCCTTAACGTATTATCATCCAAAACTTCACCAGTATCACAGGTCAAGTTAAACTGTTGTCCCTTTTTATTCTAATCCTAATTACCCTGTCGGGTAGGTTATCTTTGGTTACCTTGTCGGGTAGATTATTTTTTGAGGTGCCAATTATTATGGAGCCTCTCCCTACATTATTGATTGTTTAAAATTTTTGTTTATTTAATTTATAAATTAGATTTAAATTTTTAATTTAGAGTTATATTCCTTTAATGGTTAATTAATATTATTTTAACTTTTATTTATTTATTAAGATGATTTTTCTATTTGCTCCCCTTGGATCATAGTCTCGATATGGTCTATCAAGGTAATGTACTTGATCCTTGGGGACCCAATATTTACCAAGTCCAACTTTATTAACTAAGTTGGACTTAGGTACCCATGCTTGAACTATTTTACTATTCGGTCTGTTTTCTAAAGATAAATAAGATTGAAATTTCCTTTTTGCTTTGAATCCTAGTCCAGATCGATTGTAAACGGCTTTCTGTTTTCCAAGAATCAAGTCAAGATTCTTGGAACTCAGTGTAAACCGTTCCAATGCAATTTTCAAATCCTTGACTTGACTTTTCAGACTGAAATTCTCTTCCTCAAGTTTTTGGACTTGAGTTGAGGTTCCAATCTGAATTGAGTTGGTCAAGGATTCGGTATTAGTTGCGTCTTTAAGGGATGTTACCTCCTTTAGAAGCGACTTGATTCGAACATTGAACTTAGGTACTTTACACATTAAATAATTAATTAAATTGTATAAACGACATTTACTTATAGAGGGGTTTGGCCCTTCGAAAACGGATACAGATCCGTGGATTCTCTCGGACTCGGCTTCTGATTCGTCCTCGCTTCCAGATTTGTTGGTGTAGTCCCGGGCTGTCAACGCGAGAAAGCTTGCCTGCTCGAGTTCTTCGTCGTCGGATTCCTCGAAAGAAGACTCATCCCACGTCACCTTCAGGGCCTTCTTTCTTCTTGGTTTCTTCAGATCCTTCTGGTTCGAGCAGTTTGCCTTGATGTGCCCCTTCTGATTGCACCCGTAGCATGTCATCTCGAACTTTACCTTTGTTTGGGTCTCCTTGGATTGAATTGCCTTTTTGAGGTCCTTCTTGTTGAAGCCTTTCTTCTTCTTGTAGAGCTTCCTCACCAGGTTGACGAGTTTGGCAGTGAGTTCATCGTCTTCGTTATCTGAATCCGGTTCTTCTTCTGACTCCGGTTCGGTTCTGTGCTTTGATTTTGACTCACGTGCTTTTCCTGTACCTACAATCAAAGCCAAACCTTTCTCGACCGGACATGAGTTAATCTGTTCATGAAGTTCAAACTTAACAAACAATTCATCTAATTAATAATAGAAAGATCCTTAGAGACCTTGTAGGCATCTACCATGGATGCCCACAAGGTATTCCTCGGAAAGGCGTTTAAGGAATACCTGATTACATCCCTGTTGTCTACCTTTTGCCCGATCATATGTAGCCCGTTGAGTAGATCTTGTATCCGAGTATGGAGTTGGGTACCCGTCTCACCTTCCTGCAATTTAATATTATATAACTTATTAAATATTAAGTCCCTTTTACTCACCTTTGTGTCGGATGTTCCTTCATGAAGTTCGATCAGCTTCTCCCACAACTCCTTGGCATTGGTAAAAGGGTCGACGCTGTTGAGTTCCTCATTTGTTAGTCCACACTGGAGGGTGCAAGTTGATCTGGTAGTTGCTTCCACCTTCTTGATTAATGCTGGATCCCAGTCTTCGTAGGGTATTGGTTTGTCATCTCCGTTAGTCGGTAGTTCAAATCCAGTCTTGACGATCATCCACATCTCGAACTGAATCTTCAAGGAATTCTCCATTCTGCCCTTCTAGTAACCGAAGTCTTCTCCGGTGAAGAGCGGGGGACAGACAGTGTTGTAGCCTTCTTGTTGGGCCATTTAGAGAATATGCACAAAAAAAAAATAAAAAGATATCCCAAGACTTGATCCTGGATTAGTAGTGCGGTATGAAAATAAGAATAAATTATGTTCTCGAGTGGTGTTGCACTAACTTCGAGAAAAGAATACAATTACGAAAAGAACTAGATCAAAATGTAAAAATTATGCTAATTCCAATCGATTCCGAAAAATAAAAAGTACCACGAAAAGAATGTTTGATTGGTGGTTGCACCAAATCAAAGCTACCTCGCTAATTGTTGGATCGAGATCGCGCTAGGGGGGGGTGAATAGCACTCGTGGCTTTCACGTATTTCGGATTCGAAAAACTCGACAAGTAAGCAGCAGAATAGAAAGAAATAACAAACGCACAAAGACACCAAGGGTTTACTTGGTTCGGAGTCTAGGGAGACTCCTACTCCAAGGCCCGCGATCGTTGATCGCTTTTCAGTGGGCAACAACTATAAAATCGATAAGAGTACAATAAGTGTTTACAATTAAATGTACTGAAAAGAAAACTTATACCGACAACTAGAGATGAAGAAAATGCAGCTTCGGGTTGTTGGGTACTTGCAACAGCACTTCTGGATCGTCTTGTTAGCAGCACACGAGAGAAGGTCACTTTTGAATTGATTGTTTGAAGCTGCTGCTCGAACACCCCTTTTATCCACCGCTAGAGGTGCCTCAAACCTCATCCAAGGTGCCTCCAAGCCTCCCGAGTCAGCCGCGTGGATCAACATAGAAACCTTCGTCGCTTATCCTGCTTGAGGCGCCTCCATGGCCATTCCAAGGCGCCTCCAAGCCTTGCTCCAAGGTGCCTCCAAGCCCATCCGAGGCACCTCTAGCTCCTCTTCGCAACCAACTTCTATTTTGCATCCGAGGCGCCTCCAAGCTCCATGGAGGTGCCTCGGACACTGTTCATCCGAGGCTTAGCTTGTTCCTTTTGTACCTGCAAGACACGTTAGTCCCAAAATAACAACATACCCTGCAAGACAAAGTTAGAATAGATATAAACATGATAAATCAAGTGATCGACAGTCATCGGACTGTCCGGGTCTGACTTCGAATTTCCGACTGGAAACCCTAGGTCGATCCGATGCCTATTGTTCCCTCTACGGGGAACGCGTCCTCACCTACTCCCCTCAGGAGAGATTACCTTATGCCAGTCCGGTCCTCCAGACCGACTGGACTTTCTGCCTAGGGTTACCACCCCCTAGGATCTAGGGTTACCGCCCCCTAGGGTTTTTTCTCCACCTAGGGTTACCCCCCCCCCCCCCCCCCCCTTAGGATTTTCACCACCTAGGGTTACCACCCCCTAGGACCTAAGGTTGCCCGTCTCTTAGGGTTTTCCTCCACCTAGGGTTACCACCCCCTAGGACCTAAGGTTGCCACTCCTTAGGATTTTCCTCCACCTAGGGTTACTACCCTCTAGAACCTAGGGTTACCACCCCCTAGGACCTAGGGTTTTCACCTTGCCTAATCGCAGCTAGGACTTTTGCTTAAGACCACTTAGGACTTTCTTACAATCTCCATTAGACATATTAGCTCCCAAATAAGCTTAACTTTGACTCCTTTGCCATTATCAAAACTTGGGTTCGATCGTTGGATGCTTCCCGCACCAACAGTCCTTAGACTTGAAGTCACTACGGTTCCCTACATAATGTGCTGTATACTTTGGTATCGACAAACGTCACCTATAATAGGGTGGACTATAAAGTCGATCACTGGATATGTAATAACTTATGCGGAGATATATGAGTGATGTAGATGGGGTCTATCCCTTCCATATGACGGAAGTGATATCTGTGGACCCCTTGATTTTTGTAGGACATAAGAAATCATGGTCATGCTCAAATGAGTTAATATGAGATATTGAGCTTATTTGATTGATCATTGATCGATCTAGATATCAAGGATAGAAAGATTGAGTCATACAAGATAATAGCCATGGAAAGGTTAAGTCGGATCTCGACATTCTCGTCAGTTAGATAGCAATGATGTCTTACTAAATGTCACTCATTGTTTTGTATCTAAAATGTTGATTTGGATACATTGCCAACAAAAACCTATTGGGTCACATACAAAGAACAAGTTGATTTGGAGATGAGTTCATATGATGGATCATTAGATTAAATCTAATTCAAATTAGACTCATTGAGTGAGACTCAATTGGATCCAATTATTGGATTGAGTCTAATTCGAATTATATTCATG
Organism: Zingiber officinale; assembly: GCF_018446385.1. NCBI lineage: Eukaryota > Viridiplantae > Streptophyta > Magnoliopsida > Zingiberales > Zingiberaceae > Zingiber > Zingiber officinale. The sequence goes on along the minus strand of NC_056005.1, from coordinate 69,377,733 downwards.
GAGTCAATTTGGATTGATGTTCATGGAGTCAATTGGATTGATAAGGTTCAATGAGTTAGACTCATTGGGAGAACTCAAGTTCATCAAGGAAGATGAATGGCCAATTTTGAACCATTGGATTTAATGGTCAATTTTGAACCATTAGATTGAAGAGAGGAAGACCAATATATATACGACCATCTTGAATTACCGATTGAAACATATTTAACAAAAGGTATTTTCAATATATATACGACTGACTTGAATGACCGACCGAAACATACTTAACAGAAGGTATATATATATATATATATATATATATATATATGCAGCTGGCTTGAATGACTGGCTGAAACATGCTTACTATAAGGTATTCTCAGTATATATGTGGGTTGCTTGAATGACCAGCTGAGACATGCTTAACAGAAGTACATATATATATATATATATATATATATATGCAGCTGGCTTGAATGCCTGGCTGAAACATGCTTACTATAAGGTATTCTCAGTATATATGTGGGTTGCTTGAATGACCAGCTGAGACATGCTTAACAGAAGTACATAAATATGATAATCTAGCAAATTTGGCGGGAAATATCTTCTAGAAGCTTTTTCAGTTGTAATGACGTGTTCTTATGTATACTTTATCATGAATATGAGTCACAAATGACAAAAAAGGTACATCTGTAATAAAAAAAGATTCTTTAAAGGATTATTATACGAAATCTAGAGGATGACTTCATCTTCTAACAAACTCTAACAAACCGTGGACCACCTCATGACTACGGAGATTATATGAGATAGCATAAAAAAGGGGATTCTCTCCGTTAGCAAGGTAAGTAAGTTTTAGAATCCAAAACTCTATTTCTAAGTACTTGAGTTACTGTACTTCTTCTTCTTCTTCCACTTTTAAGAGAGGAACTGACTTGAGCGTCGGAGGGCCTAGCCAAGAATCCCCACCCCGGTCGTAGGTCACTAACGCTTTGTTAACTCGTTTCACTGTGCATAAGATCGTTGAGGAGCTCTTCCGGATCTTTAGGAATTCATCTTCATCAGAAATCACAGTTCACTGGGGCCAGTGCACCACCTCGCAGATTTAAAATAGGATCAATAAACATTAAAAAATTGAATACATATGTTCAAACTTATTTATTTAATTTAACAAATTATTCAATTTTATTCATTTAATTGAATATATATATATATTAAAAGAATATAATCACACTTTTATCAACATTAAATTTTTATATAAACGTTTCATTTACAACCCAACCAATACTATCTTATTTTATAATTTAAAATAATTTTAAAAATATGAAGATCAAGAAAACTGTTTTTTCCATAAAAGTTACATTTGCTTTTATTTGTTGAAGGTAAAATTTATTATTATTATTATTATTTTTTTTTGACAAATGAGATATTCTGGGGCTAATATTTTGAGCCAATTATTCCTTGGAATAAACGATAAATAATGATAAATATTTGAACCAATAATGATAAATTATGATATATTTCAGGAGACCAATAATGATTAATAATGATTTAACAAATATAGAGTGATAAATAAACTAAATGTTAGTAAATAAATATAATATTTAGGTTGGTAAAAATTTATTTTATGTTTATTCATGAATATTAATAATGTTCATGAATAATGTTCATAAATAATATTCATGAATAATATTTGTGAAAAGTGTTCACGAGCTATGTTTATGAATCATATTTGATCCGGCGGTAAGAATGGGGGACCCATTTTCTGAAGGGTCTCAGCTTGAGGACCGATGAAGGGATGACTAAACGGTTAGTGGCCACGTCGAGTAGCTGAGTAGGTCCGAGCGGAGCTAGAGATAACCCATCCAGGGGCTTGGGTTTCCGACGCCAAGGCAGGAGGATCGAAGGGCCGAGCGGGAGTCCGCTCGGCTGGAACCGAAGGGCCGAGCGGGTCGTCCGTTCGGCCAAGATAAGGGCGAGGGTACAAAGGGGGCCGAGCGGCCTATGCGCTCGGCTCGGGGTATGGGATATCAGCAGAAGCATGTCTGATGATTAGGCCGTACACAAGATTGCACGATGGAGGACCTTGCCGTCATATCATGGGAAGGTTGATACAGTATCAGTATGGCCTCATGGACATCTTCCTGACAGATCCATATCTGGGCATGACCCTTCTGACAGACCCATACCTGGGCATGGTCAAAGGCAGGTGGTCGCTTTGATTGGCGCGCCCAGGCTTCTTCAGGAGGTCTATATAAGGCCTCCATTTCTTCACCGGAGGTATGAAAAATCTTCATCTTGAGGCCACCTTCTTGTTATTTCTCGCCTGACTTGAGCGTCGGAGGGCCGTCGCCGGGACACCCCTCCCGGCTCGGTTTTGCTGCAGGTTCGCCGGAGCACTCGAGGATCCAGCAGGAAGCGCCGCATCCCCAGCGTTCGTTGACTCTTGGTTCGAACAGGATCAATTTGGCGCCGTCTGTGGGAACGCACCTGCATTCGAACAGGAACAATGGACGAGGCTGGACGACAACACACGGTGACGCTTTCAACAGAAGAACTCGATGCTCTAGTCGAGATGAGGGCCACCAAACTTATGGAGCAAAAATAAAAAGCATCAGCCGAACAGCCGGAGCAACAAGCAACATCTGCGTCTGGTGGCCGAGCGGAAGCACCTCAAGCCACCGTCGCATTCCCTCGGGCCTTATTTCGCACCCCTGAAGCCGCACCAGCTCGAAGAGATAGAGGCTCTTCTTCAGACGAAATGCCTAGGCGAGACGACAGAAAGGGGAAAGCTCCCCGAGCGGACTCATCTCCCGAGCGGATCAATCGCCAATTTTCGGAGGCTATTCTACGAGACCCACTGCCCAAGCACTATGTGCCTCCGACGATCGGCGAGTACAATGGAACAACAGACCCAGATGATCATCTGGGTAAGTTTGATAACACAGCTACACTCCATCAATATACAGATGGAGTAAAGTGCCGCGTCTTCCTTACAACTCTCTCAGGATCGGCTCAACGGTGGTTTCGGAGGCTGCCGGACGGATAGTTTCAAGGACTTCCGAACGACATTCCTCCACCACTTCGCTAGCAGTCGGCGTTATCAGAAGACAAGTGTCAGCTTGTTTGCCATCAAGCAAGAGTCAAGAGAATCACTTCGAGCCTACATCCAGCGATTCAACCAAGTGGCGATGGATATCCCAACGGCCACATCGGAGACGATGATGAATGCCTTCACTCAGGGCCTTGTGGATGGGGACTTCTTCCGGTTGCTCATCCGAAAGCCGCCCCGAGATTATGATCATATGCTACATCGGGCCAACGAATACATAAACGTGGAAGAAGCACAAGCCGCCCGGAAAAAGGAAACTCCCACCGATTGCCGAGCGGAAACAAGACGCCGCTCAGCAGCCACCTAGAGGACCGAGAGTCAAGCAATCCGATCCCCACGCCGGTCGCACGTGAAGTGGGGCGATTGGCCCAAGCCGAAGAGGTGGACCCTGTTGCTCCTTCCACCGAATCGCACAACACGAAGGATTGTCAAGTCTTCCCTTCGTGGCCAATCCGTTCCGGGAATGCGAGACGGTCTCCTCCCATCGGAGACAAAGGACCCATGAAGTCGGACCCGCGAGGTGACATCAGACACCCGATCGGCCGATCTCAGAAAGGAGAATCGGGCGTCGAGAAGTCACGACCATCCGCTCGGGAAGAGGAAACAGAGCAATACTTCACGGGCGAGATCAACGTTATTCTGGCGGGCCGACGGAGGAGACTCAATCGAGCGAGAAAGGGGCGTCCGGCAGATCCACGATGTAGCCAGAGCGGGCAAGTGGACCGGAAATCACTTTCGGGCCCGGAGACTTGGAAGGAGTAGAAGTGCCCCACGACGATGCCCTGCTCATTAAAGCGGTAATAGTAAATTACACTATTCATCGAATATTTGTTGACACAGGGAGCTCGGTCAACATCATATTCAAGAAGGCGTTCGATCAGCTGCAAATTGATCGAGACGAGGCGCCTGACGGACCCGTAGTTGCACCTAATTGGAGACCACCTAGGAGCCATCAACCACCTGGTGTGACATCCGCCTATAACGTTCTTTTGGGTCGATCGACCCTTAACGAATTCCGAGCGGTCGTCTCCACCTTCCACCAGAAGATGAAGTTCCCCGTCGACAAGGTGGGAGAAGTAGGGAGACCAGCTAGCGGCTCGAGATGCTACATCGAGATGGTCCGGCGAATCAAATCCGCATGGAAAGCCTCGTGCTTCGAGGTAAATACTATCACCGAAAAGCCACCCTGTAATTTACGAGGAAAAGAAGAGGTGCAGATTCATCCGACCCGATCGGAGGCCACGACTTTTGTTGCCTCGATCCGGAGGAGAAGCGAAGGAGGAGCTGATCCAATGCCTCCGACGAAACCATGATGTATTCGTCTGGTCGACACATGAATTGCCCGGAATTTCGCCGAGCATAGCACAACATGAATTGCATGTCCGACCGGACGCTCGGCCATAAAGCAGAGAAAAAGGGATTTCAGTGAGAAGTAGAGAAACTTCGGAGGCCGGCCACATACGAGAAGTGCAGTTCCCGAGCTGGTTGGCTAACGTAGTATTAGTCTCCAAGCCGGGCGGCAAGTGGAGAGTCTGCATCGACTTTCGGGACTTAAACAAAGCATGCCCCAAGGACTTCTATCCTCTGCCCCGGATAGATCACCTGGTGGACTCTACGGCCGGCTGCGAATTAATTTGCATGCTTGACGCCTATCAAGGATATCATCAAGTGTAAGCTTCGTAACGACCGACGGCACATATTGCTACAATGTAATGTCGTTCGGATTGAAGAATGCCGGGGCCACCTATCAACGCTTGATGAACAAGGTGTTTAAGGAGCAGATCGGGCGTAATCTAGAAGTCTATGTGGACGACATTCTTATCAAATCCGTCCGAGCGGCCGATCTCTTCAAGGACATGGAAGAAACCTTCCGAACGCTTCGCAAATATGGAGTCAAGCTAAATCCCCAAAAGTGCCTCTTCGGAGCAAAAGGAGGGCGTTTCTTGGGGTACATAGTGACCGAGCGGGAAATCGAAGCCAATCCCAACAAAGTGAAAGCTCTGCAAGACATGCCGCCTCCAAGAAATACAAGGGAAGTGCAGCGGTTGACCGGTCGGATAACTGCTTTGTCCAGATTCATCTCCAAAACCACCGACCGGAGCCTTCCATTCTTCAAGATCCTGCGCAGGGCTACGAAGTTTCAGTGGGATGAAGAATGTGACCGAACATTTGAAGAATTGAAAACATATCTAAATTCTCTGCCTGTACTTGCCAAGCCGATCGGGGGTGAGTCACTTTATATGTATCTGTCGTCAGCACTTGTGAGGGCGAGCGGCGAAGAGCAACCGGTGTATTTTCTAAGCCACATTTTAAAAGATGCTGAATCTCGTTACACCGGGCTCGAGAAGTTGGCCTTTGCTTTGGTTCTAGCGGCTCGGCGCCTTCGACCGTATTTCTTGGCTCACACCATCATTGTCCGGACGAACAGTCCACTTGGAAGAGTACTGTTGAATCCAGAAGCGTCCGGACGGCTCATCAAGTGGACGACAGAATTGAGTGAATTTGACATCCAATATCAACCCCGCTCGGCGATCAAAGCCCAATCCTTGGCTGATTTTGTGACCGAAGTGCAAAGGCCAGAACCGGAAGCTATGTGGAGAATATATGTGGATGGGTCCTCCACTCGGCTCGGAAGTGGGATTGGAGTATTGCTGCTCTCACCTCAAGAAGAGAAGATGCACCTATCCGTCTGGCTGGATTATAAAGCTACCAACAACGAAGCAGAGTATGAGGCCCTCATAGGCGGATTGCAGGCGGCCCGACATGTGGGTGCCGGTCAGGTGACCCTCTATTCGGATTCACAGTTGGCCGCTCAACAACTTTCTGGCACCTTTGAAATCAACAGTGTTCGGCTTAAACTCTACGTTGAGGCCTTTGAAAAACTCAAAGCTACTTTCCGAGAGGTTCTTATACAGAAGATCCCCCGAACGGAGAACCAGGCAGCAGACGAGTTAGCCAAACTCGCGAGTTCAATAACACCAGTTGCCATTCAGCAACCAATTGAAAAGGTACTGCTGGTGGTGCACGTCGATCGGATGTAAGGCCTCACGTTTCCAAGCGACTGGAGGACACCTCTTATAGAATTTCTCCGTTTGGGCACCACACCCTCCGATGAATATGCAGCCCGGCTCCTCAGAAGAAGGGCTGGTCGGTTTACACTCATCGGTGATCAGCTTTACAAGAAAGCTTTCTCACGCCCGTTGCTGAAATGTGTAAGCTCGGAGGACTCAGCTTACATCCTCCAGGAAGTACATCAAGGATCATGCGGAAGTCATCCGGGCGGGCGCTCATTGGTCAAGAAGATCCTCTTGGCCGGATACTTTTGGCCAACTTTACAAACAGACGCCGCTCGGACAGTATCATGCCGGAAGTATCACAACTTCTCCCACCGACCGGCCGAAGAAATGAAGGCGTCAAGCGTTTCATGCCCGTTCGACCAATGGGGAATGGATATTGTCGGTCCGTTTCCGATGGCGTCCGGACAGAGGAAATTTTTACTAGTGGCGGTCGACTATTTCTCCAAATGGGTGGAGGCCGAGCCGCTGGCAAAGATCAAAAATTCATCTGGCAACACATCATTTGTCGTTTCGGCATCCCTCGTCGACTAGTGTCCGACAACGGGCGGCAGTTCACAGGGAAGATGTTAGAGGATTGGTGCAAGAGCTACGGCATCGAGCAACATTTCACATCCGTGGCCTATCCTCAGAGCAACGGTCAAGCTGAAGTGGCCAACCGGGAAATTCTCCGTATTTGGGAGGAAGTTGGCCGGATGAAGTGCCGAGCGTTTTATGGGCCATCCGAACAACTCCTAAGGAAGGAACGGGCGTTACACCTTTTCATCTGGTGTACGGCGGTGAAGCGGTCATTCCAGTTGAGGTCGGCGTTGAATCCATCCGGGTCCAGTGTTATGATGAAGGCAACGCCGAGCGGAGGAATATGGAGCTGGATTTGGTCGACGAAGAGCGTGCCAAGGCATCCGTTCGGCTGATGGCGTACCGTCAACGGATGAAGCAAAACTACAACCGGCGCGTCATCCCCCGATCATTCCAGGTCGGCGACCTTGTCTGGAAGAAAGTCAAGCCGGTCGGCGACGTCGGCAAGCTTGAAGCTCCGTGGGCAGGTCCCTTCAAAATCATCGGCTCGGGCGCGTATTATTTGGAGGATGAGGACGGTCGGCAGTTAGATAGGCCATGGAGCGCGAACCACCTCCAGCCTTACCGGGCGGGATGAAAGGTGTACCACTGTAAATCATCCTGTGTACTTTTTTCGACTAATATTGGAAATGCAGAAATGAAGAATCAAGAGAACAAATATAAGGCATTGGCAAGAAACAAAGGCCCCGCGCCGTTCAGCCGGAGGTAAATGGGTCGAGCCAAGCGCTTGAGGATCGAAGACCCAGTACCTTCCGGACGGAGATAAATTATCCGAGCCAAAATGCTCGAAGCAGACCCTGAGCCGTTCGGCCAGGAGTACGTTCTCCAAGCTGGGTAAAAGGGGCATATGGATTATCCGAGCCAAGCACCCGAATAGTGAAAGCCTCCCAGCCGATCAGATTCGCAAGCGAATGACCCATGCTGTTCGGCCGGGCATAAATATTGTTAAAGCGCGGGATATAAAGGCCAAGGTCGCTCGACCTGGTAAGGAGTTAGCCTCGAAGGCCGTCTAGCCCAGACGTTAAACCGTAGAGCCGCGCCGACCGGCTATAAAAACCGAGCGGAAAACCGACGAGCCCCGTCGTTAAAAATCGAGAGCCGCGCCGACCGGCTATAAATATCCGCGCCGTCTAGCCCAGACGTTAAACCGTAGAGCCGCGCCAATCGGCTATAAACATCCGCGCTGACGAGCACCGTCGTTAAAGATCGAGAGCCGCGCCGATCGACTATAAACATCCGCGCCGACGAGCACCGTTGTTAAAGATCGAGAGCCACGCCGATCGGCTATAAACATCCGCGCCGACGAGCTCCGTGATCGTTCACAAGTACCAGATTGATTAATGCCGGTCGGCCGACGGTTTGCCAATACTTCACGTGCACTGAATGCAAACAGAAAAGGGCAAACAAAAAATACAAGAAGGAACATAAGGGGCCGAACGACACGTATAAAAATTTTTGCATCCGCCGAGCGGATGAAATACAAAAAGCACTTGAAAGAACTCGCCTCACTCCGGGTCTTCAAAATTAAAAAAGACGTCCGGGATGTCATCAATCATGGCCGCCAGGTCGGAGGCGGGAATATGCATTCCCTCGGGAAGGTGGCCACCCTTCTTCAGGTACGCCATGGTTACCCTGACCGCTTCGGCGAAAGTAGAAGAGACATTGTCGTCGAATTTTGCGCCGAACCGCTCCGAATGGAGATATTCTTGGCGCGCTGCTGCTAAGCGACTCGGCTCTCCCTCCTTATACCTTTTAAGCACCGCCCGGGAGGCAATTAGGGAATCTTGGACTGCCTTCAAGTCCATCTCAGCTTTTGTGCGTTCGGCCGAACGGATCTCCCGCTCGGCATTCAGCTCGGCCTCTAGCTTCTTAGATTGCTGATCTAGGGCCCGGACTTCAACTTTCATTTTATCCAGATCAGCAATCGCCCGCCTCTTCCGGCCACTGGCTCGCTTCACGTCCCCGTCCCGCTTCTTCACTAAGTCTTCGAGTCGGGCCACCTCTGCAGCCAGATCAGCAGCCTTCTTCTGTTCGGCCTCGAGGGTTTGTTTCTCCCGCTCGGCCGATGGACCCCCTGATACTTGGAGTTTTTCCAGGAGATCCTCCAACTCGGCCAGCCGGTGGCTGGTGGCGATTTGCTCAGCCCAACGCTGTAAGGAAATAATAAAATCAGGAATCAAACAATAGCATGACACATGAAGAAAGATGAATTTACCTGTGTGGCCTGCTGCATGTCATGAGGGCCACCTGAATCTAGGCGTCCTCGAAGAGCTTGGCGAGCAGACCAGTCAGGGTTATTTCGTGAACGGGGCTCGAAGGCCGATCGGCGGACAGTAAATATTCCTCCGAGGGGAATCGGAGAGTAGTCTTGATGGAAGGGTGGCCGGCCGACGCTTCTTCAGTCGCGGCCGCCTGATGTGAGGACTCCCCTATGGTGGACGTCTCGCCCAACCGACGTAAGCGGCGACGAGTCCAGGGAGAAGAGCCGGAAGGCTGTTCAGTAGGCGAGGCCGCTGGAGTCCCGATCTGTGATGGCGTGCGAGGTCAGCGGAAGGCTGGATTCTCTTCGACGTTTCCGCCGAACCTCCAATGGTGGATCTCCGACCTGGGGGACGCCCAGCTCGGCGGGGGCTGAGGAAACAGGATCCGCCTCTACCTCCGTTGAAGCGGATGGGGCAGCTTCTGTTTCAGGGGCTGGGGATGAGACCCCGCTCGGCGAGCTCTCTCTTGGTGGCCGCTTCAATTTCCACGGCCTTCAACTTCAGATGAGCGGTAGCCTTGGAGCGCCACATGACTTCAGCTGCAGTAAAAGAAATTAAAATCAATTAGACAAAAAAGACTAAGAGAGTAAAGAATCCTTACTCATGCGGAAGGGGAGATTTGCCCGAACGGGAGACAATCCGAAAATATACAACACCCCCTTGAGAAGCAACTGGTCAATCTTGTATTGCTGACCGGACAACCAGTTGCCGAGATATGCCGGGTTGCTTCTGAATTTGCCGAGATCCGGCTGGGTCGGCACGGCGGTTTGCCATTTGGTTCGAAATGCTGGCCGCTCGGGAAGTCGGATGTAGAAGAAAAATTCTTTCCAGTGCTTGTTGGAGGTCGGCATATTGTCAAAAAATTTAAAGCCTATTCTACTTTGGAAAATAAAAGTCCCCAGCTCGGATTGTTTAGGGTAGAAAAAGAAGTGGAATATTTTGGGGTCAAGAGGGATACTGTGCAGCTTAAAGAGGACGACCACCCCGCTCAGCAGTCTAAAGGAATTCGGCACAAGTTGGCCGAGCGGGATGCGGAAATAATTACAAACCTCCAAAATGAATGGATGGGTAGGAAATCTAAGGCCGCCCTGGAATTGGTCTAAAAAGAAACAAACGGTGCCGATCGGCGGGTCATGGGGCCGGTCAGACGGGTCGGCTACAACTATTTCATAGTTATCGGGAATCCCATACGTCCGAACAAGGCGCCGAGCGCCCTCCTCATCAAATCGGCTCTCCATAGTCAGGTACCAAGGGCCATGAACTCCAACAGCGGGTTCAGAGGAGCTTGCCATCTCGAAGGAGCAAAAAGACAGCAAGAAATCGAAGGAATGGGAACAAAGGAGGCAGAACAAGATTGGAAGGCCTTGTAAGGGAAGGGAGAAGCTTACTGAGGGAAGGTAGACAGAAAGGATCACCAAAGAGCCGAAGACCACCAAGAGGCGAGAGCTGGGACGGCCGGAATGATGCAGCAGCAGCGGGCACCTTCGACGGAGAATACGCGATGAAACAGAGAATGCGGCGTAAAAGGCGAAGACGAGGGCTTTATACGAACGAGGCTGGTCGGCCTCGTCCATCGGATGCAGGTCACGGAAGACGAAGTCATCATCTAGCCGTCCGTTTCAAAATGACCAGCGTCCCATCGTACGGATCATCATCGCCACGCGAGAAGAGCCACGTGGCGCTCTGTCGCCAGGCACAATTAATGCGCCCATACCGCGCATGCTTCGACTTAATGGAGAGGATTTGCGTGATTTTCGAGAAGATCTAGACAAGCAAACATCCATGTTGAGCGACAAGACAACCGAAATGAAGAGCCGAACGGCTGAATTTGACAGAAGGGCCGAACGACCCCAGGGATATTATAAGCTACGGAAAGGCGGTGACCGCCCGCTCGGATACATATAGTCCAGTCAGTCGGACTCACTGCCTCCTTCGACTAGACTTGAAGGGAAGGCAAGTGATCCGACGGTAAGAATGGGGGGCCCATTCTCTGAAGGGTCTCAGCTTGAGGACCGAGGAAGGGATGACTAAGCGGTTAGTGGCCACGTCGAGTAGCTGAGTAGGTCCGAGCGGAGCTAGAGATAACCCATCCAGGGGCTTGGGTTTCCGACGCCAAGGCAGGAGGATCGAAGGGCCGAGCGGGAGTCCGCTCGGCTGGAACCGAAGGGCCGAGCGGGTCGTCCGTTCGGCCAAGATAAGGGGAGGGTACAAAGGGGGCCGAGCGGCCTATGCGCTCGGCTCGAGGTATAGGATATCAGCAGAAGCATGTCTGATGATTAGGCCGTACACAAGACTGCACGATGGAGGACCTTGCCGTCATATCATGGGAAGGTTGATACAGTATCAGTATGGCCTCATGGACATCTTCCTGACAGATCCATATCTGGGCATGGCCCTTCTGACAGACCCATACCTGGGCATGGTCAAAGGCAGGTGGTCGCTTTGATTGGCGCGCCCAGGCTTCTTCCGGAGGTCTATATAAGGCCTCCATTTCTTCACCGGAGGTATGAAAAATCTTCATCTTGAGGCCACCTTCTTGTTATTTCTCGCCTGACTTGAGCGTCGGAGGGCCGTCGCCGGGACACCCCTCCCGGCTCGGTTTTGCTGCAGGTTCGCCGGAGCACTCGAGGATCCAGCAGGAAGCGCCGCACCCACAGCGTTCGTTGACTCTTGGTTCGAACAGGATCAATATTCATTAATAAAACTCTTATCAACATGCTAAGTAACAAATAAAAAACTTTTAAAATAAATAAATAAATTTGAATTATCAAGCTCAATAACTAATCAAACAAATAAAAGTTTTAAACAATCAAACAAGTTTGAATTGAAAGTTCGATAACATCTAAATTAATCAAACTCAAGTCAAGTTTAAACTGAAAGTTCAATAACATCTAAACGAATGAAACTCAAATCAAGCTTAAGTCAATCTCAAGCCAAGCTTAGGCTCATCAAAAAGAAACTTAGTTAGCTTAGGCTCATCAAAAAGAAACTAAACTAAGTTTGAACAACTATTTTAAATATTTGATTCATTTTAAGCTTGTTTTAGTTATCTTATCAAATAAATTTGAACACTCTAAAATTTAACTCGAGTTGACTTGTTTACCACCTTAAACTAACCGTGTATATATAATCAATATGTTGTAATTTAGAAAGGAAAAAATGGAGATAATTTAAATGCCAAATTTTTTAATTTTTTTGACCAAGCTTTTATATATATATATATATATATATATATATATAATCAATATGTTGTAATTTAGAAAGGAAAAAATGGAGATAATTTAAATGCCAAATTTTTTAATTTTTTTAACCAAAAGCTTCGCCCGGACGGTCCAGGTCCGCATTAAATTGGTGCCTACCAGCCGGTCTCTTCAGAGGCATATAAATAGTCTGCAAAGGGCGAACCGTTTGGATCGGGAGGAAGCCATCAGCCATGAACTCGGCGGCGGTGCTCGGGGTGCTGCTCCCTTTCCCCTTCTACTACATCTTGTGGAACTACCCGCAGGCGTGGGTTGACCTGTGTGGGAAGGGGGTCGATCCCTCTCACCGGATGGCTCAGATCTCCCACGTTCTCAAAGCTATTCAGTTCGTCTCCCTCTTTTCGGTCGCAAGCTTCTCCCGGCCGCCCTGGTACTGTCTCCTCCTCTTCCTGGTCGGCCAGTTCCTCAACTTCAAGTGAGTTCTTTCTCTTTCCGACCCTCATTCTTCTTGTTTGAGTCCTTTTGTACGATCTTGAATTCTTTTATTGATTAATAACACGGGGAACGGAGAAACATTGGAGCTTGGGGTGATTGCCTAAAGAACGGAGAAAGATCCACGTGATATTTTCCTATTTTAATTCGACAGCGTAGATCATGTGGCTTGCTTAAGATTTTCACAATTATTATATTTTCCTATTTTAATATAAGCAATTACATATTATTTCCACTAGATATTTTCATTATCGATTATAATCTTTTAAGGGATTATCTTAAGTGTTCCATCTCTTTTAAATTGTTTCGCTTATTAGTTGGTTTTGTTATTCAACAACTATCACAGGTGTAGAAAATGATATAATTAATGAATAAATGAAATAGTGGTTAACAAGAATATCATATAGGAATAACCAACTTAAAGTTAGGTATTAATTGGTAAATAGAATATTTTTAAATGGTACTTGTTGGTGCAATTGATCTCTAGGTAGCTTGTGTTAAGGGGAGACTGTTGATCCAATCATATCTGAGTTGGGTTGGTTTTGATGTGGTCGACACCATTGACATAATGTGTCAATGTTTAATTTAGATAATATTCATATTTTATATTAGACCAAATTGATATTTTATGATATTCTTGTTGAGATTGTTGTGCATCTAGAATGTGATGGATAGAAGCACTTGTGAATTCAAATTCCTTTTGTTGCTCTTGCAAATGCAATACAAGTCCTTGATAACAATGCATTAATAGAGTAGAAATAAATCAGGGAAAAATCATAAGTAAACACAATACTAATGTAGATGTTTTTACGTGGTTCGGAAATTCCAAAGCTCCTACTATACGACCTATGACTTGTTAGATGAGTTACTCTTCAAATCCACTAAGAAAATAGTCTTCTCTTTTCCACCTTTATAGAGGTGGAGAAAACTTATTTCTCTTTTTAAAGATAAAGAATAGAGTACAAGAGAAGCTCTAAGTAAAACAACATGACCGAAGAACTTTTGTCAGTTTGAAGTGTAGTACATCAGAATAAAAATAAATGAGTGCACAAATGAAGCAGTAGATGTGATCCAGATCCTGAATAAGGCGTGAATAATCTCTAGTTTGAAGTACCTTTGCTTGATATTTATAAAGTGAATTTGATGACAAATAGTCAACTGAATGGCCCAACCAATCGACTGGTCCACTGATCTAAGAACCCTATCCACAAAAATTGTTACTCAACCAGACGATTCAAACTTGCTATCAATTGCAACTGCCATAAGACCGTCCATGCCTTCTAGACTTCCTTGCCTAGCATCCATTCTTCATGACTCAAAAACATAGGACAACAAACATAATCTCAATGATTAAATTGACAAGAGGGAAGTTCTTAGTGGTGGCATAAGAAATAGAGCATAGTTGACAATATTGTTGTTTTGGTTATCCAATTGAAGTGGGATGTTCTCAATGCATTCTTGAATGATAGTTCAGTTGAGAAAGTACACATGCCACAATTTGAAGGATTTTGAGAACTTGAAAGGGAGCATTTAATTTATCAGTTAATGAATTCCATTTAGAGTGTAGCAGACATCTAAGGTGATATTTAAAGCTTGATATAATTGTTATTGGTTTTGAAGGAATAAAATGGATCAATGTTCATAAACCATAAGCTAAATGAGAAAAAAAAAATTATTTTCCCTTTTTTCATTGGTTTTGAAGAACAATAAAATGGATCAATATTAATAAATAATCTAAATCAGAACAAATTATTTTTCTTTTGTTGTATGTTAATTATATTTTACTTGCAAGCAATGGCATGAGTCTCTTCATGATTGCAAGCTTTCTAATAAAAAACACTTGACTTGAAAGATTTTAGTTAAACCTCCTTTGTTTTGGGAATTGGGATTCCTAGAGATAGATATCCTAGGAGTTCAGGTCTAAATCCTACACTAAGTTAATTCTCAAAATAAAGACTATAGAAATCTATTGGTTTCGATAAGTTAATTATCAAAATAAAGACTATAGAAATCTGTTGGTTTCGATACAATGACCGACAAGAGAGGGTGGATTGCCTTGAAAATAAAATTAATTATTTCTTTTGCTTTCCGATTTTAACAAAGACAAACACGTTAGTTAGTTAGAAGTAGAAACATAAAAGAAAGGTAAGAGACACAAGCAATTTATTTGATTACAACCGAGGAGGTTGTTAGTCCAAGACTTTGAAAGCTCCACAAAGAAATCTCTGTCTGGCGGAGTAGGCTCTTACAACAATTAAGTACAGAAAATTAGAAAGCAGTAAACAATTGAAACAAGTGTTGTAAACTAGTGTTGTACTGAACTCGTAGGACTAAGGCTCTATTTATAGCCCACTGGTTGAAATAGCTATTTTGATGACATGACACTCCCTGACGCTTGGACCCGATTCGGGCGTCGCCAGTTGTACACTTTATCTGCTCACAGCGACTACACAACGGTCCGAGGATAAAATTTTATCCTTGCCCATCGAGGCGCCCCTACTGTGCCAGCGGGTCTGGGTGCCTGGTCATGGTCTAGCCGCCTAGACAAGTCAACTCCACGTTGACTTGTCCAACTTTTGCTCCGGTCGCTTGGGTGATTCTCTGGCCATCCAGAGTTGAGCTCACCCAAACCCAACTCCGGCATTCTCTCCTCGAGTAGACTTTCACTCCGGCTTCTCGTCTCTCGGAAGCGCCGCGCGTATCTTTCTTGTCCGTCGGTGTTCTCTTCCGGAACACTTCATCCCTCGGATACATCGAGCCCGTCAACTCGCTTCCCATGCTATCCTTTTCGCTAGCTGCGTCTTTTGCTCAACTTCCTGTATTCCTAAGTCTTTGTATGCTTAGACACAAGACATCAGAAACGCAGAGCCTAATTTAACCCGGTTGATCATATCAAAACTTACTCGGGGTATTTATAATCTTTCCTTTTTGATATGCATCAACCCAACTTAAGTTAGGGTAAAAACAAAAATAACTTAAGTAAAAGTAAAATATTGCAATTAAGTACAAATAAAATATTGTAATTAATTAACTCTCCCTTAACCGCCTAAATTTCTTTCCCCCTTTCATCACATAAAAAAAATAGGGGTAATAGAGAAAAAATTTAAAATTTTTTGCAAGGGTTATTGAAATACTGATAAAGCTAAAAAATTTACAAGAATTTTCTTTCCAATATTCGAATTTCTAAAATTTAAAAACCAGATTTATCAAAAAAAAAATAATTTTAAAATTATTTTAAGGTGTTAAAAAATGTTGAAAGTTTTTGTCACATATAATCATAATAATTTGAGAACATGATAAAAATTTCAAGAATAGAATATTTTGTATTTTAACCATAGAAAATATTTTAAATAGATAGGTTGCTTTCAAAACTAAATATTTAAAAATAGTCTTTGAATCCTAAAAATCTGGCTAATTTTTCTAGATATTCAAAATACAACAACAGTTAGCCGAAAAATCAGGTTTTTAAAAAATCCATCTCCAAAAAATTTTAAACTTTAAATTATAATTTTTTGATAAAAATTCATAAAAAATTATATATTCGTCGAAAAATCCCGAATTTTTTATACCACCAGATTCTTCATTTGTGAAACAGAAGAGAAAATTTTAACAAAAAATATAAATGTGTCTTAACATATATAACTCGATTAATACATAAACATGTATTTTTAAAAAAGTAAATATTAAAAAATCAATTTTGACCTCTAAAAATTTTCTTAATTTTTCTGAGTGTGTAAAATAAAATATATATGAGCAGAAAAATTCAGTTTTTGAAAATGCAATTTTCTAGAATTTTTAATATTCAAAATTAATTTTTAGTAATTAATTTATAAAAAATTATTTATCAATCACAAAATTCTGAAAATATTTCTGCTAACAAAAAACCTACAGTTTTATCACATTAATAATTTTGAGAATAAAATTCGAATAGTAAGTTTGTATGAAAAATAACATATCACATAAGTTAAATAAAAACTCTAATCTAACAAATTTATTAATTTGAAGGAGATCTAGATTAGACATGCTTTTGAAACCTAAAATAAGTTCCTACATACTGGATTTATCAGAAGTTTTTGTGGTATATAGTTTCTAGGAATTTTTCTGATTTGACCCTTGTGAAATATAAAATACCAATTTAGCTCTCCATTGTATTCAACTTGAGAAATATTCAAATTTGAACATGCCAAGTTCCTTTTCAATTGTTTTAATTGATTTTTAAAATTTTTATTTTCGTCAACTAGGCCTTCTTGATCCTCCTTTGATTTTAGATATCTAGATATAGTTTACACAAAGATCTACTTAGCATTTTAATACACTTATACAGTTGATCTGGAGGAAGCTTATTTACCTGACTTACCATGTCGTACTCGTCGATAGACGCTCCCCCTTTATCAATACTCTCCTCGGAAGTGGCTTCATCTTCAGGTAGGTATTCGACTATTAGTGTTGTGCCAGTGATCTCCTCGGTCTCTGATGCCTCTAATGATGAAGTGATGTCCATCGAAGAGTCAGATGGCGAAGCGATGTTCATCGAAGAGTTGGATTCTTCTTTTCTTGATTCTTCGTGGAGTTCTAAGAACTTTTCCCAGAGTTCTTTTGCATATTTGTAGGTATCGATTCTTTCGAGTTCTTGACCAGGTAGCACACTCAGAAGATGGAACTCGGCTACTATTTACCATAAATTCTTCCTATTGTTTGTTAGTGCAATAATGTTCCTCAAGTGCTTTTCCATCTTTACTTTTGGACACTTCAAAATCAAATTTAATTGTTAATAAAATATTGAAGTCAGTTTTGAAAAATACCTCCATGCGTCTCTTCCAAAACGCGAACCCTCCCTCGAACGTTGGTGGATAGATGCTAGATCCGATCATCTTTATTTTACTTTAATTGACGGTTAGTCCTTCTAAAGTGAACCTAACTCTGATACCAATTGTTGGTCTCGGTATGGCTGACAAGAAGGAGGTGAATTGTCCCAGAAATAAAATTAACATTTACTTTTGCTTTCCAATTTTAGCAAAGACAAACACGTTAGTTAGTCAGAAGTAGAACATAAAAGGAAGGTAATAGACAGAAGCAATTTACATGGTTACAACCGGAGAGGTTGTTAGTCCAATACTTTGAAAACTCCACTAAGAAATTTCCTTTTAACGGAGTAGCCTCTTACATCGATTAAGTACAGAAAACTAGAAAGCTGTAAACAATTGAAACAAATGTTGTAAATCCGTGTTGTATTGAACTCCTAGGACTAGGGCTCTATTTATAATCCATTGGTCGAAATAACTTTTTTTTGATGATGTGACACTCTCGGACGCCTGGACCCGATCCGACGCCTTGAGTTGTGCACTTTATCTGCTTGCAAGGCTACGCAATGGTTTGAGGATAAAATTTTATCCTTACCCGGGTGCTTGGACCGGTCCGGGCGCCCGGACTGTTGTTGACGTGGGCTTTGACATCATTGTTGTAGCAACGGCTCGCCGAGGCACCCCTGCTATGCCAGGGGGGACCGGGCGCCTGGATATGGTGGTCCAGGCACTACGTTGACTTGTCCGGCTTCTGCTCTGGTCGCTTAGGTGATTCTCCGACCATCCAGAGTTGAGTTCACCTGAGCTCAACTCCGACCTTCTCTCCTCAAGCAGACATCCGTTCCGGTTTCTCGTCCCTTGGAAGCGTCACACGCATCCTTCTCATCCGTCGATATATTCTTTCGCAGTACTTCGTCCCTCGGATGCACCAAACCCTTCGATACGCTTCCAGTGACATCCTTCTCGCTGGCTGCGTCTTTCGCTTAATTTCTTGTGTTCCTAAGTTCTTGTACACTTAGATACAAGGAATCAGAAACGTAGAACCTAATTTAATCCAGTTGATTACATCAAAATTTATACAGGGTATTTACAAAATCTATAGAAAACTGTGATTTTAAACTCGACATAAAAATGGTAGAGCATTTAGAGCTGCTAGAATAGTACATTTTATACTCGTTATAAAAGGGTATATCCATTTTTACTTGTTACAGTCTCAAACAAATGCATTCAAGGTATTTAGTTGGTTGGCTTCACTTTGGATATTGCTAAGATATAATAGTCCATGTGATTCTCGCTGGTCTAGTGGTGATCTTATGATTTATCCCTTTTTTTACCAGTGGGGAAAATAAAGCAAGTAGATTAGTGTCGAGATTGAGTTAGAGACTACAGAAAGACATCAGAAATTGAATTACATCTATATGTTTTGGATCAAGTTAGAACTTAAAAACTCATAAGGTTTCTTTGGCAATAAATGAATGCCCCTGTGGATCTAACCTGAGTTTATTCAAATGATACTCTTGATTGTTGGACTTGATGCTATCTTTGATTTTTCAGGGTGTATCAGTTGCTTGGTGAGGCAGGCACTTACTATGGTGTGCGTTTCGGCAAGAACTTGCCTTGGGTGACAGAATTTCCTTTCGGATACATAAAGGACCCTCAATACGTGGGAAGCATCCTCAGTTTGGTTGCATGTCTCTGCTGGGTTCCTTTGGCCTACATTGTTCTTTGGATTGTAGGGTATCTCCTGATGATGCAGGTAGAAGCGAGTGAAGACTCAGCAACTAGAGCCAAGCCTCTTCACTGATTTGCAAACCCAAATCCAGTGCGCAAAATTTTGGTCGGTACGTTTGAACGATGTCTCTCCTATGATTTTTCGTATTCCTTATAACTGGAAAATAACTCTATTTATTGACAAATCTTCATAAAGCATAATCTATCACCTTTGCTTGATGTAGAAATCAGTTCAATTAATTTGTTGTTTTCAATCAATCTTTATAAATTCATATATGCTAATGTAAAATCATCATTATTGTCACAAAAAAGCCATGTGATGAAATTTCTCGTCTATTTTATAAACACATGTGGGTCGATTAGGTCGAATACAAAATGAGTCGACATGTGTTGCATCAGATAGGGCATGAGATAGTTTATAATGGCGGTATTGGGCACGGCCCATGATATCAATATATGTTTCTCAACATGAACTTGTATTAGACTCGAATGAACACTAGCACAGCTAAAACTTCAGGAAATATACATTGTGCTTGGACTTCCACAAATAGAAGTATAAAAACCTATAACGTTATACCATATGGTGTATGGATTTGACGCTTCCTACTCGGTCGTGAGCTACATTTGACATGGGCGATTTGACATGACCAAAACTTAATTTTTTTTTAATCCTTTGCTTATTTATATGTAATTATTTTGCTCTCTTTCCTCTTAAATTAAAATAAAATTCTTTCTTCTTTCTTATGATTGTAAGTAATAATTATTATGGTGTTAATTTTTAAATATGGTATAACTACTATAACATAGTAGTTATTACAACGTTGTAGCAGTTATATAATAATTGCTACACGTTGTAGCAATTACATAATAATTGCTACACGTTGTAGCAGTTAGTACACATAAGTTGCTGCAATTTAGCAGTTAGTATAACATTGTAGTAGTTATTGTACCGTTGCAACAATTATTGTATCATTGTAGCAATTGATGTACCGATGAGAGAGAGGATTAAAAAATTGAGTTTTTGACCGCGTCATATAGTCATATTATTTCTATATATATAATACAATTTTTAGTTTTTTTTAATATTGGGTTATAATATTACAAAAACCAACATATTTAATCCTTGATTTTAAAATAATAAATATACAGGTACTTTCAAGGGCATTTGAATAAACTTTTTTTTGTATAACTTAATAAATGATCTTTGGGTTGTATGGTTTTGGTTCTTTTCTTTCGCAAACCTCGAATTTTGAGTTATTAAAATGTTTACCTCATTTGATTTTGAATACGCATCTATGAAGATGAATAGATACATGCAATAGCATATTAGAAATTTATTAACGTATATATTGTATTATTTAGCTTTAGCTAGTTTTGTATTGGTTACTTCTTATATTATTAATAGAGGGTATTATCTGATTTAGCAGACAGTTATACACTTAGGGTATAATAAGGAAAATCCAAACATGACAAGGGAAAGTTTAAATAGTCAAAAAGGACTAGAAGTTTGGTAAAGGAAAGTCCTAATGAACTCAGGTATGATCAATTGAGTCAGAAGTTTTAGACGACTGAAATAAGAGTTTTGATTGACTTAATGTTTTGGTCGACCCAACCAAATAGTTCGACTGACTTATGCACAAGTATATCCATTATTTGGTCGACCCAACTAAATATTCAGATTAAGTGATCGGGATTTAGGTTCGGCCGATAGAAAGTCATGTGAAAGCTAATCCAGTTGCATAGATCCAATGTAAGCGATATCGGTCAATGAGAGCATACGATCAGGTAACTGGATGACATGTGGCAGAGATCCAAACTGATTGGATTCAGTTTGGTTGGGTTAAATAAAGAAAGTCAGTTTTTTATTTTAATTTAGGGTTGAAAGTTGGAAAGATTATTTTTTTTAAATTAAATGTGTATTTTGAGAAAAATGAAATTATGATGCAAATTTCAAAACTTTGAGTGCAGTAAAATGTGGATGCAAGATATAGGAAAAAAGAAAGAAGCATAGGATTTAAACTTATCATTGACTAATTCGGTGTCAACTACCAATGACACATGAAACAAGTTTCTTTCTTACAAGCATGAAATTCTTGTATGGGCAAATCAAAACCCTTTTAAAGATGGAGATGGCTCCAAGAAGTTAACAATTAATATAAAACGACAGAAACTTGGTGACCAGTAGTAAGCCCTACACTTGTGGTTATACCAAGTCATTGATAAGGACAAGAGGATGAGTCACATTATTACATTAGAATTAAGTAGAATTAGGAGGATGTCAAAGACAAGTGAAGTGAACCAACAAGAGATGTATATCTTCTTCATAAATCTACATCCACAGTGGAACACCATTATTTTCATGTATATATTTTAATATTTTCCCAACTATTAGGAAGATGTCAAAGTCAAGTGAAGTGAACCAACAAGAGATGTATATCTTCTTCATAATTCTACATCCACAGTGGAACACCATTATTTTCATGTATATATTTTAATATTTTCCCAACTACTACTTCATGGTTCTACAATAACGTGTACAACTCTTCCTCTTTACGGATTGAAGTCTTAACTTTGTGATCACATAAAATGGGCTTTAGTTGTGAGCAACTCCGGTGGGAGCGAGACCACTAAAATTTACGACCTCATCACACCACAATAATAAATACTATTGTCATGGCACCTGTTCGTTAGTGTTGGAAGACCTACGGCTAATGACAATATGTCCTCTGACTTCATGATCTAAAAAACTCTAATAATGGACATTTTTTTATTTTATTTTGTAGAAAGAATTATGTTTGTATATTATATGGTTTATTATAAACTTTTCATTGACTACATGCTGTCCATGCAATGGTATATTATACCGTGTCCCCAGGCTACGGTGTATGTATTGTACAATTTTCAACTATGATGTACCGTAGAATTTTTTTGTAAAGTGGGATGATAATATGAGTAAGCACTAGATTTATCCTCATAATTAATGAAATTTTTTTATAGGATTAGTCATCCTAATATTAGTCGGCCTAAAGATGAATATTTAGTACTAACTAAAAAAATAAAAAAATAAATAATATATTCTACAGCATTGTGCTCAAGTAATTTCTTAAGTGTCTACCGTTCAAATCTCAATTACTACGATGCGCTATGAAATATTTTGTCTAGAGGAATGAAAAATTTAGGACATTGACTATTGGGTGATATATATAAGGATTTGTTATCACTCATGCATGAATATGGTATATTTTGAACATTGTTAATGCAATCTAACCAATCAAGTATGAGTTCTTAGGGTCAATTTCTAATGGATATAAAAATACTTATTGTTTGACCTCCCTCGTATAAGAATTAGTATACTAGAACAAATGCCTCCTTATGATTTATGTCCTTACAAATTATATGGGATCGGCTTGAAGATCGCTAGGATGACAACTCCACCTTTGATACAAAGACCTAGATTAATGAGAATCCAACGTGTAGAGATTGGGAGTGATGAGACTCCATCCATGAAAGTCAAATCAACATGAAGGCCTTTTCACATTAGGTATATCTCAAATTTGAGAGGCTCAAGATGATGTAACCCACCCTGGGACAATGATAAATTCAAAGCTAGACGAGCTCAACTTGTAAATGTTGGATTTAATATTCTTTAAGATAGAATCATATTTGATTTCAGACTTGTGATATTGAAACCAATGAAATGATCTAATTTAAGATTATTGGGTATTAAATTATTGGATATAGACATTATATGTATAGAACCTATTATCTGTATCTATTATTTGATAGTTTTTATAAAATTTAAACCGTATGAATTCTAAACAATCAAAATATGAATTTGAATAGGAAAAATAAGAACATGTGAGCATAGATCTTTATTTCATCGAAAATATGATATAAAAAAAATAAATACATAAATAAATATGATAAGAAACTTAATTGAAGAGTCATCCTTGTTTCTAGCGTTGCCCAAAAATAATCCATGTGGAAGAAGATGTAGTGGAAAGAAAAGGAAAGTCTTCCAAGAGGCTTGGGGTGACATCGTCGAAAAAGCTTTAGGTCAATGGGGAATCAAAAACTTCGTCAAGATTTCTTTTCTAAACCCTTGGGGACCTCCCCTTATATAGGCAATCAATCTATTATCAACCCATAGATAATAACGGATCGGACTAAAGGGTTCTATACATTCAACTCATATCCAATTACTCGAAACCCATTAAACATAAGTTAGATTACTTTAAAGAGTTCAGATCATATTCACATGTGCAACTTATAAATAAGCCCACATAATAGAGATAATTATATCCAACAATCTTTCACTTGGGCTATATGTGAGTTGTATGTGAAATACAAGTAAAACTTTAGTTGATATCAAACTTGATGAGTACAAGATACCCCTGAAAATAATCTGGTTTATTAACTTCATTGGTATAAGACTAAAGAAGTCATAACTACTGTATATGACCGTAATAAGCTCCAATAGTAATCACAATACCAATGTTATTAATGACATAGATCAAGATGCAGATGTATAGAATGAAAATTACATGAAATTCGATCGGTACATATCAATTTTCAACTAGTCCTAAGATGATCTTAAAAGAGGTCAGATCATATTTGTAAAATACTTTATGCTAAACTGCAATAACAAATTATGATCAACTTTATAATTCCAAAAGGAATCTGTATCATATTTACCAACAACAAATGTTAAACAACAGTAGTAAATGATGATATCACAGTCAGAGTGTCAAACAAATATATAAATTCTCATTAATGTTTTAAACTTTAAATATGTATAATAATTAAAATAAAATGTTTATCTTTATTATCAAATATAGAGCAATAAGATAAATGCAAAGTCCCACTAGATGAGTTCTTCCATAAGAAGGACTCCCATATCCACAACATGCACATGAAACACCTTAGGCATCAAGCCTTTGGTGAGTTGATCGGGCAACATGGAATCTGTGCTGATGTGTTCTACCATAATCTGATTACTTTGAACTCTTTCTTTAATCGCTACAAACTTGATGTCGATATGCTTGAACTTCGATGAACTGCGGTTGTTCTTGGCATAAAGTTCTGTGACTTTATTATCACAGTAGATTCTCAGTGGCATGTCAATGCCATCAACGATTTGTAATGCTGTGATGAAATTCCATAGCCAAATTTCGTGATTGGATGCTTCGTAGCATGCTACCAACTCTGTCTTTATAGTAGAAGTGATTACTAGCGTCTGTTTGACGCTCTTCCAAGATATAACCCCTTCAGTAAGCATGAAAATATAGCTCGAAATAGATCTCCTACTATCAAAGCATCCAGCAAAATCGGAGTCTGAATATCTAATCACCTCTATATGATCCGATCTCCGATATGTGAGCATATGTCCTTTAGTTCTTTACAAATACTGCATCACTCTCTTTATCGCTTTCCAGTACGATGATCCAGGGTTACTTACATATCTGCCTAACATCCCTACTATAAATGTTATATCTGGTCGAATACAAATTTGTCTATACATGAGACTTCCCATTGCTGACGCATGTGAGAATTGTTCCATCTCCTTTATTTCAAGTTCAAGCCGTGGATACTATTGTAAGCTGAACTTGTCACTTCTTGACAAATGTGGGTCACCAGGTGTATAGTTCTGCATACCATACTTTATAAGCATCTTTTCAATATAGGTCTGTTGTGAAAGTTTGAGAATGCCTCTTGAACGATCACAATATATCTGTATGCCTAAAACAAAGAATACTTCACTAAGATTTTTCATTTAAAAATTACCAGATAGAAATAACTTGGTTTGATGCAACATACCCTTATTATTGCTCGTAAGCAATATATCGTCCATATACAAAACAAGTATAGCAAACTTGTTCCCACTAAACTTGACATATATGCACCGATCAATGGGGTTCTCTTTAAATTCAAATGAGGTAAACACTTTATTAAATTTCTGGTACCACTGACGGGACGCTTGTTTTAAACTATAAATGAGCTTCTTTAATCTACATACTAGGTACTTTGAGTCCTTAGACTCAAAGTTCTCTGGTTGTACCATATATATATAGACTCTTCTATATCTCCATTGAGAAATATAGTCTTTACGTTCATTTGATGTAGCTCTAAATCATAATAAACTATTAGTGTCATGACTACCCTAAGGGAGTCTTTCGTTGACATAAGTGAGAAAGTCTCCTTGTAATCAATGCCTTCTTTCTGAGTGAATCTATTGACAATAAGATGAGCCTTATACTTTTCGACATTGCCCGTTGAATCCTGCTTGATTTTAAATATCCATTTACAACTAACGGACTTCTTTCCTTCAGGCAATTCGACAAGTTTCCAAACGTCATTGTCTGCCATAGACTTCAATTCTTCTTGCATGGCGTTAATCCACATTTCAAGGTTAGAGCATTGTTTGACTTCTTGGAAAGATGTAGGATCACCTTCCAACCCCATGTCAAAATCATACTTTTGAATAAAAACATAATCACAAGAATTCATGGTTCTCCGTTCCCTTGTGGATCGCCTTAAAAGCACTTGTGTTTGAGGTGGTTGAGGTACTTGCTCATCAATATGAAGCAATACTTTAATTTCAATGGTAGGTTCCTCCAATTGCATTGAAGATGTTATGAGAATATCTTGGTTCACTACGCTCACTGGATGTATGATACCCAAAATGTACAGTATGGTAACCACACCGTTATTGATCGCACTAGTAGTGACTATAAGATGATTGCCAACGCATTCTTTAAAAGATATTTCTCTGATTTTATCACTCCCACTGTCCTCAATGAACTTGACATTTTTCGTTTCGAAGAAGGATCTATTAGAGGGATCATAAAATTTATATTCTCTTGACTTTTCAGAATAACCTATAAAATTACAGTTAACTATTCTTGAGTTCAATTTCCTTTCATTAGGCCTATAAGGCTTAGCTTCAGCTGGACAACCTCAAACATGTAAATGTCTAATGCTAGGCTTTTTACCTGTCCACATCTTGAATGAGGTTTTAGTTATTGCCTTACTAGGTACTTTATTGAGTAAGTAAACTGCAGTCTTGAATGCTTCACCTCACAAAGACTCTGGTAGAGAAGTGAAAGTTATAATACTTCTTACCTTATTTTTTAGGGTTCGATTGCAATGCTTAGCTACACCATTCTGATCGGGTGTACTAGACATGGTATATTGAAGCACAATCCTACACTCAACAAGGTAGTTCACAAAAGGTATTAGATGTTGTTCATCTGATCCATCATATCGATCGTAACATTCACCTCCATGGTTTGATTTGATGGCTTTAATTTTCTTACTTAGTTGAAGTTCAACTTTGGTTTTAAAAATTTTGAACATGTCAAAAAATTACGATTTCTTATGAATAAGGGTATAAATAGTCAAATCTAGAATAGTCATCTATGAAGCTAATAAAATATGTGTGTTCATTCCAAGATGCCTTATAGAATGATCCACAAATGTCCGTATGTATTAGTTCCAAAATATCACTACAACGGGTAGCCCCCTTGTTCCTTTTGTTAGTGATCTTTCCCTTAACACACTCTATGCAAATATCAAAGTTTGACATGTCAAGGGAATCGAGAATTCCATATGACATTAAACTTTCTAGGCATTGTTTGGATATATATCCTAAATGTCTATGTCACAACATGGAAGACGTTCCGTCGGTTAATTTACATTTTGTACGTATACTATGCATTATTACGTTATTAACCATAGGAGTAAAAGTGTTCAATTTATAAAACTTATTAATCAAGGAACCATTGCCAACTAGCACTGAATTAAAGAAAATACTAAAAAATTCAATTTCTAAAAGAACAAGAATAATCTAATTTGTCGAAACAAGAAATTAAAATTAAATTTTATCAAAAAGATGGTATAATAAATGTATTTTCTAAATTCTGAAAAATATTGATTCCTAAACAAAACTTAAAAACACCAATTGACTTAACTTTAATTTTCTTTCCATTTCCTGTATAGATGTGTCTTTCACCATCAAGCGGAAGTCGATTCCTAAGACAATTTTACATAGTAACACTTATATGAGTAGTAGCATCGATATTTATCCACCAAGTGTCAGTGGGTACTATAGCTAAATTAACTTTCGAACTAACAAAATTTTGAAAACTCTCAGAATCTGCAGTCTGCTTTCCTTTTCCTTTATTGTTCCTCTTTCTCTTCTTGCTTGAACCTTGAGATCTAGATGCTACGAGAACACTTTCAGGTATCTCAAGCCTCAGTCTCTACTTTATG